>NC_056742.1:319020599-319100599 GCF_019279795.1 Protopterus annectens | reverse complement strand
CATGCTTCAGCCGACAACATGGTAGAATTTTTGGATTGTGCACCTTAGAGGTGGTTTTTTTTGGATCAGACCATTTGATTATACATCTTTTGGAAGATCCAAAAAACTGCAATATAAGAGTAATGGGTGACCTTTTCACTCCTTCTGGAATCATAATAATGTTCAAATTCTGAATTTATTTTTTCTTTTATTCCAAGTATTTTTCAGGTCAGTACTTTTTTTTTTTTTTTTTTTCAGTTGGTCAATAATCATCCATCCATTTTTTGATAAACCATTTTATCCTTTTAACAGTTGTCCGCTACTTTGTTTCATTAACAAGTACTTGTAGGATCAGCCTCTCCCTCCATTCCTGAATGAGTAAAGCAGTACTTCCCAGTGCACTAACGACAAAGCCCCAGTGGTAACATGGCCACTACCTAATAGTCTGCATTCTTTACTAGGATCAAATATGTCACTGTTTGTGTTCAAGCTTTTATAATCTGGGGAAAGAAGAGGAATCGTTTTCATAGGAAACCGTCTCTGCAGCCATTGTTCTTTGCTTCAGTAGTGACAAAATACAATACATTTTTAAATAATTTTAATATTTTCCAAAGAGAAATAATGCACTGTACTAAAGGCTTGTATAAAGTTATGTGAAATAATGAGCTGCGATAGAGGGACTTAGTTGATTTTGCAGACCATAAAATTAGTTTTCTGGAGTAGTTTCTGTTGCTGTTGTTTTAAATTAATACTGTTATGGGTGGCCACCTGTCTGTCTACTTTATGTAATCTTACAGATATGTTTTTGTTTAATACTTTTCTTCAGATTTGTGTTTGAATAGTTACACTGATGCCACAGTAAATACTGCTAAGTTAAAATATTTTTGTATGATGTGAATGCATTTCCAGTAACATGTAGTTTATCACACAATTCATGTGTATATATATATATATATATATATATATATATATATATATTTTTTTTTTTTTTTTTTTAAATTTGCGGTCACCGTTGCAGTGCATTATCAGCAGTATTATCTCATTTTGGGAGAAAAGACATGCTCCTGGAGCATTTCTCCCCAGGCCTCCACTGAAAATGGGCTCTGTCCCAGTGGAACTTTCCTTGGTAAACAAATGTTAAATAAATAAAATAAAATAAATAAAAGCTGAAGGGCAGGTAAAGTAATGTAATGAGATTATGAACTGCTGACTTAAGTGATGTGATATATCACAACATCAGCACTCTGCTGTGACTTTTGTGAAGTCCTTGTAGGACAATAGGTGGCACTGCATATTATAATGTTGTCCACTTGGCAAAAGTGTTGATTTCTAAGATGTTCCTGGATACTGTTAGATTAGGCATGGCAGGTTTTTAGCGTACTGGGAGACACTAACAGGATGATGGAATGAAGCCACCTCCATCAGAATTAACAGAACCAGGAGGCCTCAGTACACTTTAAAAATTAATTGGACCCAGCACAGGATTTAAGAAGTTTGGTATTCTTCACAATTTGGGCAGATTTAGGGGTATCAGCAAAATGAATAAAATCTAATAGCTCCAATAGGGCTAAAGTGTCCAAGGGACCACCCAGAAGAATTGAAAGACTTATGAGGTAACAGCAGGATTATCAAAGTCATGGAACACTCCGCAAGGCCCTTATCAGAATTACTGCAGTATAAGGCCCCAGCCGTATTGCAACTTGCAATACTCATCAGATGTAATGAAACCAGTGTTCCCAAAATAATATTAAAGGAGTTATAATGCAACCACTAGAATTAAGAGAAAACAGAATTGTGATACTTTAATAAAGTTACCAGAACCAGGGGTCTCCCCTATGAAATTAATGGAATCAGAGAACCTATAGCAAGAGTAAAGGAGAGCCCTGTTTATGATTGTAATTAAAGAAGCCAGAAGCTCCCAGTTAGCAGTAACAGGTTTAGGGTCTGTGTATCTGTGGAAAGTCCTTCTGCCGATGGGGTTCATGTAGTCAAGCTTGGATGTTCACTAGGCCGTTGTGCGTTCTTGTGTCTTTCCGATGTTCTTCATTCCACATTGCTGCAGTCCTAACTATTGGGTAGTCCGCTGTCCAGTCGGCCCGAATACCAAAGTATATGGCTGACGTCGGTCACGGCGCATTAGACTGACGTCAGTACGTCAGGGTACTAATGCGCATGACTGACGTCATATCCTCAGTCTTTTTTGCCGCATGGTCCGATGCAGAAGCAGTTTTTTGCGAGTGCAGGTTGGCGTTCTGAAATTTTCTGAAGTCAGAGTTTCAGACCGAATCAAAGTTGGCTAAGTACCCGTTGGGAATATTTTGGTTTTTTCTTGCCTCAGTATTTAACCGGATGTCAGAAAAAGTGAATAACTGTATTTCTTGTGGGAAACAGATACCTCATAGGGATTACCATACTTTGTGTATACCTTGTTTAGGGCCTGAGCACGACGTTGTTGGATGCCGCTCTTGTGCTAGATTTAACAAACGCAGTATTAAGAGAAGGTTAGACTGTGCCAGGTTAGTGTTTGGGAAGCGTTGTAATTATAAAATGCCGTCAGATGCTCCGACGCCCGCTTCAGCCAAAAAGCGCAAGGACAAAGCAGGGAAGCCTAGAATGGAAGAACCGACAGTCCCGGACGTCGGTTCTTTAGAAGGCTCAGTGGAGCCGGAGGTTCTGCCAGGAGTTTCTTTGGAATCTCAGGGAGAAACTTTACTGTTACAGGATGTGTCCTCTCAGGATGTAGGCCAGGCTGAGGGGGCTTCTCAGGTGGCTGTTCTTCCCTCTCTTCCTAAGGTGGTTAAGGCCTCGCCTTCTGTTTCTAAGGCTTCTTTAAGAGGCAGGCCTACTTTAGCTTCAGTAGGGGCTCCGAGTGTTTCAGGGTCTTTGCCTAAGAAGCATATGCTAAAAATGGCAGAGGATTTGATTACAATGATTAGAGGTTCTATGCCCCCTCCTGATAAGAGGCCTAGGGTGGAACCAGAGTTTGAGAGTTTTGAGCAATGTTCGGAGGCTTCTGAGTCTTCGGCTGAAGACTTGCAGGAGTTTCCTCCTTATTCTGATTCTGATGTGGATGATTCTACTCCTTCAGCTTCGCCTCCTGAGGATTTTTCTTTTTCAGAGACTCTGCATTCCATGAGGGAGCATTTTAAATGGGAAGGTCAAGATTTCTCTGATTCCAGGAAGAGGCTTAGAGAATTCTTGTTTTTACCCCAGCATAGGCCTTTAGCTATACCTCCTGTTCTGAATGTGGTGGAAGATGTTTTTGCAGAGGCTTCACTAAATCCTGATTCTTTGCCTCCTGCCCCAGTTAAACCGGATAGGTACTATAGGGTGCCTGACGCCCATAAGTATCTTTTTAAGAGTCCTAGGGCAGACCCAGAAACTGTCTCTCAGGGGCCTAAAGGTGTGAAGGCTTCTGTGGTTAAAAATCCTGTTCCTCCTGATAAAGAGGCAAGGGCTTTGGATAGATGGGGAAAGAAAGTGTACACTTCTTCCACTTTAGCCATGAGGGCGTTGAATTGTCAGTTTCATATGTTAAAATATCAGAATTATCTCCTTTCACAATTGAAGTCTAAGGTGGATGCTCTGGCTGAAGGTATTGAGTGTAAAGAGTTGCAGGATTTAGTTCATGTTTCTGAACAAGTGGGAAAACATTCCTTGCAGTGTGGTTTTGATGCTGTGCAGGCCTCCTCGAGGGTGGCTGCCACTGGTTCTGTTCTTCGTAGGCACGCCTGGTTGAGAGATCAGAACTTAGCTGAGCATGTTAAGACAAGGATTTTGGATGCTCCTTTACAGTCTGATGTGTTGTTTGGTTCGCCTGTGGAAGCAGTTTTAAAGAAAATGGAGGACAAGGCTAAGTCTATGCAAACTGTTAAGGATTTTCTGCAGGTGCAGCCTCCGAAGTTTAGTAGAAATTGGCCTACTAAGGGGTGGACTTATCCTGCTTATGATTCCCAGTCTAGGGGTAGGTCTAGACGTGGTAGGGGCAGAGCTCAAGGTTCTTTTAGGCCTAGGACAGGAGTTCACCTGCTCAGACTTCTGGTGAGGGCAGGGGTCAGTCCTTTCGTAAGCAGACCCAATGACCTGCCTTTTCAGCTGCCAGTACATTCTCGCCTGGCAGCACCTCTGGGAGGAAGGCTGTCTCTTTTCAAAGAAAATTGGGATTTAATTACCCAAGACAGATGGGTTCTGGATATCATTCACCACGGTTACAGGTTTTATTTCCATACCTTGCCTCCTTTCAAAGGCATGCCAGACATTCCTCCTCTACAAAGAACAGAGGCTCACAAGCAAATTTCTTTGTTGCTCCAAATAGGGGCCATTCAGTCAGTTCCTGTGCCAGAAAGGGGCCTAGGATTTTATTCTCGCCTGTTCCTAGTACCAAAGAAGGGGAACACGTGGAGACCAATTTTGGATTTATCTATCCTCAACACTTATCTGGACATTCCCAAGTTCAAAATGTTGACGTTACAACAGCTTTTACCTCTGCTGGGCAAAGATCACTGGATGGTAACTTTAGATCTCAAGGAAGCTTACCTTCATGTGCCTATAAGACTACGTTGCAGGAAGTATCTGCGTTTTCGAGCTGGAAATTCTCATTATCAGTTCTCTGCATTGCCCTTTGGCTTATCTACTGCGCCCAGAGTATTCACAAAGGTTCTGGCTCCAGTGATAGCTTACTTCAGGCTAAAAGGAATTCAAATCTATCCTTACTTGACGACTGCCTGATTCTGGCTCAAGAAAAGGAAGACCTTCTACAGCATTTGGAATATGTCATAGCAGTGCTAAGATGCCTAGGGTATTCTGTGAACGAAATAAAGTCCAGTCTAGTACCCTCTCAAGACATGTGCTTTCTGGGTGTGAGACTGAATACAGCAGCCCAGATGGCCTTTTTAACCCCGGACAAACAAAAGAATCTTTCCAGTTACTTCCATCAACTATCTCTTCAGTCCGGGCTGACTGCAAGGACAGTGCTTCAAGCCTTAGGGTTCATGGCATCTTGTATTCTGGTGCTTCCCAATGCCAAACTGCATATGAGGAAGCTACAATGGTATCTCAAAAATCTATGGACACAGCACTGCCAGGATTTGGACACTGTCATTCAAATAATACCTTGCATTCAAAAGGAATTTTTGTGGTGGGCTCAGGAATGTCACCTAAACAAGGGACTCTCTGTGACCCGGCCAGAGGCAAGTCAGATTCTAACGACAGATGCCTCAGACATTGCTTGGGAGCTCATCTAAATGGAAAGTGGATACAAGACAAGTGGCCTGCCAGACTACAGCATCTACATATCAACATGAAAGAGATGTTAGCAGTCCAGTTTGCATTAATGGCTTTCAAGGAGTTACTTCTTCCAGGGCAGGTGTTGATTCTAACAGACAACACAACTGTCATGTGGTACATCAACAAACAAGGGGGAACACATTCTTACCCATTGTGCAGGCAAGCAATGATTTTATGGGAGACTGCGCTCAGCTTGCAACTAACTCTTCAGGCAAGGTTTCTGCCGGGAGCACAGAACTCCTTAGCAGATGTGTTAAGCAGACAAATCATGGATCCCCACGAGTGGAAACTGGATCTTCATGTATTTCAAAAATTGACAGTGTCATGGGGAACTCCAGACATAGATCTGTTCGCTTCTCCACTAAACCACCAGCTGCCAAGGTTTTGCACGAAGGGATTTCATCACACAGCTTGGAAAGTGGATGCTCTTTCTTTCAGTTGGAAAAATCTTCATGTGTATGCTTTTCCACCTCTGCCTCTTCTCCCAAAGGTGCTTCTAAAGGTCAGACAAGACAAGCCAAGGATGATTTTAATAGCTCCAGATTGGCCTCGGCAGCACTGGTACCCATTACTGAGGAGTCTGGTAAGGAAGCCTCCATGGCCTTTACCCTTGATTCCACACCTGTTGTCTCAGAGGGACGGTCATCTGCTCAATGTCAAGCTTCACTCTCTTCATCTAACAGCCTGGCATATTCTGTTTTGAAAGACAGCAGGTCTCAACTTCCTCAACAAGTTTTAAATGTGATTATGGAAGCCAGAAGACCTAGTACAAGGAAAGTGTACGCAGAAAAATGGAAGAGATTTTTATTCTGGTCTGCAGCAAAGAATTTGGAGATTTCTGAGCCTAATTTGAGTGTGGCTCTTCAATATCTTACTGAGTTATTGGACAAAGGTTTGTCTTTCTCTTCCATTAAGATTCATGCTGCAGCAATTTCAGCTCACTATGATTGTGACCCACCATTGTTTTCACATCCTTTGTTCAAGCAATTTCTTAGAGGGCAAAGAATATAAGACCCCCACGTAGAGCTCCTACTCCTGCTTGGGATCTCAATTTTGTGTTGGAGAAACTTACTCTACAACCTTTTGAGCCTGCGGCTACTGCTGAACTGAAATACTTGTCATGGAAGACTGCTTTTTTGTTGGCCATTACTTCTGCAAGAAGGGTTTCTGAGTTACAGGCCCTTATGGCGGTTGAGCCTTTTTGATTTTTCATAAGGATAGGGTATCATTACGTACTAATCCTTCCTTTATGCCTAAGGTGGTTTCTAGTGTGGCTTTAAACCAAACTATTCATTTGCCTACTTTCTATGCAGATCCCCAAAATAAAGGGGAAAAGATTTTGCACACTTTAGATGTACACAGGCAATTGCGTTATTATTTAAGCAGAACTAAGGATTTTAGGCAGTCTCAGCAGTTGTTTGTTTCTTTTGCTTTGAGTTCGCAGGGCAAGCCTGTGTCAAAACAAACTATTTCTAGGTGGATTGGGTTTTGCATTGCATTTTGTTATTCCCATCATGGTAAAGAGATTCCAGCTGGGATTAGGCCTCATTCCACTAGGGCTACTGCCACTTCAACAGCATTTCTAAGGGGGGTGGCAACTAAGGATATTCTGGAGGCAGCTACTTGGAGTTCAGTGCATACTTTCTCTAAGCATTACCACCTTCCTCTCTATTCTAAGTCTAGGGCTGGTTTTGCCACAGCTATTTTGCAAGGCATGTTATCAGCTCCTGCTTCCTTATGATTTGCCAGCCTCCCTTACCTCTGCTTTGGGATTCTACCCAATAGTTAGGACTGCAGCAATGTGGAATGAAGAACATAGTACAGTTTTGTACCTACCATAAATGTAGATGTTCGAGGATCCACATTGCTGCAGTCCAATTTACCCTCCCTCCTTCCCCTCTGTGTTTAGGGGTGGTTGTGTAGGTGAGATTATATTCTGGTACCTTTGTATATATTGTATATATTTTTGGTGCAGGTATGTTTGGTGTTTTTGGTTTTGGCCTTGTCTTTTTAGGGTCTTCTGACATCTGGGGCAAGAAAAGACTGAGGATATGGCGTCGGTCATGCGCATTAGTACCCTGACGTACTGACGTCAGTCTAATGCGCCGTGACCGACGTCAGCCATATACTTTGGTATTCGGGCCGACTGGACAGCGGACTACCCAATAGTTAGGACTGCAGCAATGTGGATCCTCGAACATCTACATTTATGGTAGGTACAAAACTGTACTTTTGTAATTTTCCATCATTGCTGTTTGTGAAGGGTGGATGCTTTGGTTACTCTTCTTCTGTGGACATATGCAACAGATTTTAGGTAGTGCTACTTTCATGAGAGTCTCAATTTCCTTTTCCAGTGGTCTGAAATACTCCTGAGAATGTGAGCTGCTAGTTCTCAAAAACACAGAAAAAGTTATTCAGACATACACTGGCTCTGGTGCAGATAGGCATGAAGCCCTGACTGTGGCCTAGCCTCTCAGGTTTTACCAGCAACCCAGGCATTAAAGGAGAATGTTGGGGAACTACTGGAGTGAGTAACTAAGACTGGCCCACCTGCCTCGGGGGGGGGGGGCGGGTATCCCACTGTAAGTGCATTTGTAGTGGAAAATACAGAAGTGTGCTCCATATGCATAAAAACTCAGGTGTGTGAAGCATGTGGGTATTTGCAAGTGTATAATCTCACTGGACTCAGCACAACACCACATTAGATATAATGATGGGAGAGCAGTAAGTTTATCAAAACATCCTAAATTAAAGGAGGAATGCTTCCTTGTGCTAGCTGACTCTTACCTCCACTGTCTGTCATAAAATGATGAAGGATTTCAAATCCCCACTAGACAGAAAGAGGGAGACTATCAAAATGTGATAGGAGGTAATGTGATTAGATACTGATGGATGAGTGAATAAATGAATATCTGGGCCATTGGTAAGCCAAAGGAGTTAGTGGTCAGTCCAGTAAGGAGACAGAAACATAATGTGTGTGTGTGTGTGTGTGTGTGTGTGTGTGTGTGTGGTGTGTACATGTGTTTGCGTGTCTGTGCATGTGTGTATTCGTATAAGTATATATATATATGTATATATATATATATATATATATATATATATATATATATATATATAAATCTATTTTATCTACTTTTAAATCACGAAATACTGAAATGGCAAATTTCACAATACTGAGACCGTAAAGCCGAAGCTGCATGTTGTCAAAACTTTAAAATACTGACTCCAAAAATATTGAAAATCGAAACTAAACTTGAACATACAACTTTGAAATTCTTTCAGTTAGCCCCCCTGCACCTCCCATACCTCCTGCAAATTGTTAAATTACACCACTTTGAAGAAAAGAGCGCAGTCTGGTAATCGCTAAAGCAGAATTGTCTGTTAACATTTCCTCACTATTTTACATAATAAAACTTATACCACTACATTTAACAGTACGTGTCAACTTAAAAAAATAATAATTCTTTCACTTTAAACCTCTGTTGTACATCAACACAAACACTTACATTAGAACAAATTATTTTCATTTTTACACTTTAAACATAGTAACAGCACTGAACGTAAAAAGAACTCTGCCATGTTTTTTACTCGCTTGCTACAAAGCCTTAAAGAGAAAGTGCACCAATAAACAACTTCCCTTTAAACTATTACATTACATGTCAGTATACTGAAATACGATATTCTGCACTTTCAAAAACTTGCAGTTTTGGATTTATGGTCCCGATATTGTGAAATGTGTTGTGTGTGTGTGTGTATATGTATATATATATATATATATATGTGTGTGTGTGTGTGTGTGTGTGTGTGTATATATGTGTATATAGATATATATAGATATATAAATACATATGTACACACACACACACACACACACGTTTATGTCAGATAATCAAAGACAAAACAGATCAAACCACATACACACATACCAAGCTGATAGAACAATGCACAACCAACAAAACACTCACTTAAACTGCTCAAACACATACATAGATGCAAACAGAGACACACACACACACACACACACACACACACACACACACGCACTCTTCCACACATCATCTTTTGCAAGAGCAAGCCCCCTATACCCTACACTGCCACAATACTGGGAACAATTCCTTGTTGCCAGCTACACTTGCTCAAAACAGCATTCATAACTTGCCAACCACTACGGCATTCAGCCACTAAACTGTTCAACCACTTGAATGTAACTCATATTCTGTGTGTGTGTCTATATATATATATATATATATATATATATATATATATATAAAAAAATATATATATATATATATATATATATATATATATATATATATATATATATATATATATATATATATATATATATATATATAAATAAAATTGTCACTGTTGAAGTGACACCCCTCCCCATATGCAAAAATGGGAAAAGGGGTTGTGAATGGATATACTCAACTGAAATGGAATTCGAAACCTACATTCTAGGCCATGTTAATATTGATTGGAACAAAATTAACTCTCCTTCCCCCTCCCTATTCATTAACCTCTACAACTTCACCCAAGTAATCCATACAACCACTCGTCCTAACAAAAACTACCCCCCAGGATCCATCATCGACTGGATCCTAGTCTCCCATCCAAACAAAATAACTCTCTCTGGCACTATCCCAGACACCTTCAGTGACAATCTCCCTGCTTTCATACATCGCTCAACTAACTCCACCCAATATCAACACCATTATATCCACACTCGTAATCTCAGCAACTTCAATCCTACAAATTTCTCAAACACTTTTAGACATATTAACTGGCAAATCCTAAACACTCTTCCCCTTGACAATGCAGTTGAACATTTTAACTCTGTCTTCCTAGAAACTCTCAACTCCCAAGCCCCTCCAAGAAATAAATGAGTCAAGGCTAATTCTGCTCCTTGGCTATCCAAAGAAACAAAACAAATCATGCATCGTAGGGACAAATCCTGGAAGCTATACCAGAAAAATAAGATGCCTTCTACCTTGCTTCAATACACCCAACTCCGCAACCAAGTAAAAAAACTAATCACCTTGGACAAAAAAACTACTATAATAAGCTTCAGTCCAACAATAACAAGAACCCAAAACAATTCTGGAAATCTGTTAATTCCCTACTCCATCCAGGGTCCAGGAATAATCCCTGCCCTGACCCTAGCCTAACTGACTCAGAACTAAGCTCTCACTTCAATACATTTTTTACAGAATCCATAGCTAATCTAACCAAATCTTTTCCAGACAATAATCCATCCAACTCTGTTTCCTCTTCTCCTAACAACCCCCATAACTGTCCTCTTTATTTCCAGCTCAAATCTGTCTCAACTACTTTCATAAAAAGACTCCTATCCAAACTAAAGCCATGCTCAAATGCCCCCAACAACATACCCTCCTCCTTCCTCAAATCTGCTCCTGAAGGTATCACTCTCCCTATCAGCATCCTAATTAACAGATCTTTAAAAGAGTCATATGTACCCAAACTTTGGAGATCTGCCTTCATACTACCTCTTCACAAAGGAGGCAAAAACACCAATATCTCCAACTTCTGCCCAATTGCCTTACTCTCGCCAATATCAAAAATTCTAGAAAAATGTGTCCACCACCAACTTATGCCTTTCTTAACTCAGAACCACCTCATAACACCCACCCAGCATGGCTTCTGTCCTGGCCACAGCACCATTACTGCCTTACTATCCTTCTTAGAAACAGTAAATCAAGCCCAGGATTCTGGATTACTAGTATCCACAGTACTGCTAGATCTTTCAAAAGCTTTCGACACCATCTCCCACAAGCACCTTCTCTTTCATCTCTCCAACCTTCATCTCTCCCTTGACATCCTATCCTGGTTCTCCAGCTACCTATCAGACAGATCTCAAGCTGTCAGATGGAAGAACTCTACCTCCTCCTTCTTGCCAACACCCACCGGTGTTCCCCAGGGGTCCATCCTCGGACCTATGCTTTTCAACATCTTCATAAATAACCTTCACACTGTCATCCCTGACACAACAGTTATCCAATACGCTAATGACTCTACTTTAGTCTGTGCTGCCTCTAACCTTCCTGAACTATTGACTAAAACCCAAATAGCTTTTTCCACTACTGAGAACTGGATGCACCACAACCATCTCTCTCTCAACTCTAATAAATCCAAAATACTTCTTTTCCCTCCCTCCAGGGCTTTCTCTTTCAACAAAAATGCTTTCAAAGTCCTAAGCCAAAACAACACTGCTATACAAGTGGTCCCTTCTACAAAACTCCTTGGCATTACCATAGACGAACACCTTAAATTTGATATCCACATTCAACAAAACATAAAGAAAACCCACCAAAAGCTCGGTATGCTCTATAGGAATAACCGCTTTCTCTCCAACTCCTCCAGGCACACTATAGCAACTACCTACCTCCTACCTTCTTTACTATATGGAGCCCCTCTTCTAACTAACCTGTCTTCTTCCAACACCTCTAAACTCGAAACGTGCTATAATAAGATCTCTAAATTCGCAACTAAATCCAAAACCTCTACTCACCACTGCCTTACCCTACAATCTCTGAACTGGCTGGAATTCTCTAACCACCTAGAATGTCTCCAACTAACCAACGCTCACAAACTAATATTCTATCCAGAGAAATGCCCAGCCTTAACAAACATCCTTCCCCCATACATCCCAATCAGATCTCTGAGATCTGAACACCAAAATTTAATCTCTATCCACAAACCCAAACGTCCTACAGGCCAACTCCTTCTCTCTTTCTCTCTAGGCAAAAAATGGAACTCTCTCCCTCCTTCACTTAGGACTATACCTAACTCTGAATCCTTCAAGACCCAAGTTTTCTCATACCTGTCTACTAAACGTAAATGTTCCTGCTTTCACCCTACATAAGAAATTTCCCCTTTGATCTATCCATACTCCTTGTTACATGCTTCCCTACAACTTTATTTTCTATTCTTCTAAAACAAACCTAAGCTAGCATCCCCAGATTAAGCAAGCTCTCTCTCTTGACTCCAAGTATCTAAACATTGTAAATATCAAGTAACCTCAGATGCTTGTTTTTCACACAGTTGAAACTTATTGCTCTGAATATAAATACCTGTAAACTGTGTTATCTGTTGTCTTTAATTGCGTTTATAATGTACAATTTAAGCATTTGCTGTTGCTAACTGTACGAATTTATATATGTATTTTACCTTTGCATTATGTAACCTTTTTGTATTTCGTGTTGCTTATGGAGCTTTTCTCCCCTGGCCTCCACTGAAAATGGGCACATTCTGGCCCAGTGGACTTCCCCGGTAATCAAACTGAAAATAAATAAATAAATAAATAAAATAAATATACAGACATACATATACATATATATATATATATATATATATATATATATATATATATATATATATATATATATATACATACACACATACATACATATTTACATGCAACAGTAATGTTTAATTTCGCATAAATGTATTACCATTTTAAATATGACGTTTGTGTGTGTAGCATTTTAATAGTATGTCACCATTTTATTACTTTACAACAAAGGGATATAAAAAGGTGTGCAGTGGCTCTCTTTGCCTACTGTTCTTATTGTCTTTTTTCAAAATTAAAAAATGTGATACTTTATTATTCATTACTTATCAGTAAATGCTTTTAAATTCAACAGCAGGTACAACAGTCCTTAATCCAGATCATTATGCTTGTACTGGGTTCTTTCAGTTGCAAACCCCTACTAGTCATATGTCTTAAAAGTGAAAGGCAGAAAATCTTAAAAGTTGTTGTTACTGAATTGCTTAATGCAGCTGAGCTTCCTGGACTAGTGCCTGAAATCACTGACCAACCCTGGCCAGTGGCAAGAATTGTCTGATACTGTGCTCTGTCTTTGAGAGCTGCCATTTATACTGAAAGACAGCACTTGTTCAACCACAAGGTCTGCCTGACCCCAGTCAATGTATGATACAGGGTTTTTGAATGTTCATGTATAATTTGCCTGATGTTAGACAATAAAAGAGCAATTTGTGTTCTGACCTGAGGAAGCAGTTAGTGGAATAATTGTTGTGGGTTTTGTTTAGCCTAGAGGGGCATGACTATAAAAAAACATGGACACCTGAGAAAAGAGATTTGGCAGAAATCTGTGATAAACCTTTTTTTTCCAGTTAAGTGATGATAAATCATATAAATTCATGTCTTAAGTCAGAAAAATGGTGTACACCACAGTTACGTTAATCAAAACTGTTTATAACAAATAGTGTGCATACCAGCTAGAGGTGGTTTTACCTTAGTGATCACAATTACTAGCCTGGAATATTTTTGTTTCTTACATATAGTTATTCTATCTCTTATTAACTTTAGAAGTGATACATGATTTTATTTTAACCTGAATTTAGCCAAAATCAGTCCTATGCAAAGCATCCTTGTTAAACTTTATCAGTGAAAACTGTGACACAGTAACTGACTTATGAAAACTGATACCTGTCTTAATGACCCAAATAAATATGCTTACAGTATTATTAACAAGTTCTACAATATGCACCTGTAGGAGCTGGCAGGGGAGGTTGGGAGTGATTGACTGCTGCCAGCTCAGCCATCCTGGGTGGAGTACTTGGAGCTGGTTTGCCATATGGGTAACACCTATAGGGAGCAATAGTAAAATATTAATTACATCACAGATGTGATGGGGAAAACTTGTGAGTATAACATGCTGAGGATGAAGTGATCATCCATCTGCAGGACAGTGATTTCAATTTCAGGAAGACTAATTAATAAACTAATTAAGAAGACTAATTAATTGATATCAGGTTGTTAGTGATAAGGTTGGACACCCTGTTTTTATGCCATTGGGCAAGATATTGTATTTAACCTTTTTTCCTGTGGCACAGGTCTGACACCTGTCTGTTGCTAGACTGTGTGTTGGATTAGCAAATAATGGGTTTACAAACCTCTGTTAATGGTTATAGGGATGGAGCTAACAACAGAAATAGACATTAAATCACTGTACCCGAGGTTGTATGATACTCTTTTTACAAGCCTATAATGATGCATAATATTATTAGCGTAGACATATAAAGCAGTTGTGTAGTGTGCACATTATAAAGTTTTAGCTATGATCACCTTATCAGCTATATGCTCTGTGAAGGCTATCATCCTAGCTAGATAGAATTTTGTAAATAACTCTATGTCATTGTAAATATTAGTATGATCCACAGGCTTGTTTTTACAAATGTAAGAAAACTAAATGTAACAAAACTGTGTCATATGCTGAACTTCAAAAATGTAACCACAGTGCACCTGCTGGAAGAAAGCCAGTGAGCAAAGAATTTTTATAACTGTGTTTGATCTCAAGCTCGGAGACATGCTGTCTGGGCTAAGAA
The DNA here is from genome assembly GCF_019279795.1 of Protopterus annectens. Lineage (NCBI taxonomy): Eukaryota > Metazoa > Chordata > Ceratodontiformes > Protopteridae > Protopterus > Protopterus annectens. Next base: position 319,085,962 of record NC_056742.1, on the reverse strand, counting down.
TTTATTTCTGTTGTTTTCAGACAAGGAAAATGACTAGGTTTCACATGCAGAGTGTCTTTTATTCCTGTGACTTTCTGGCAGCGGTAGAAATGTTGAATTTTAAGTCCTGTGAGCCTGGGAAACCCCAGCAGGGGTGACAAGAATGATGTAATGTGAAATGACTCAGCGGTAAGGTGTATTATCAATTTAAGAAAAGAAAGAAAGGATAGCTTTTTGTATCTTGTCTTGGATCTAGTAAGAACATCCACTCACCAGCACTTGCTTGCTCTGTATGTAAGTAGCATTTATTTTATTTATTTATTTATTTATTTATTTTATATTTGTTAACCGGGAAAGTCCGACTGGATAAAGGTCCATTTTCAGCGGAGGCCTGGGGAGAAAAGCTCCAAATGTACAAAAACAAGTGTAAATACAGTGAAATTATTACAGTGAGTTATCACAAAACTGAGATTTGTTTAACGATAAGTACACACAGGTACATGTTTTTCTCACATACACACAGCAAAGGTTGGAAGCAAGTAGCTGAGAAAGAAATAGCTGAAAAAGGAAAATGCATATATTAAAGGTGGTTATCATACATGGTGTAGTATTAACTTTAAATCTTTCCAGTAGGTGGGTGATACGCAGAAGTTTAAACAGTTAGAGAGTCAGAGATTTATTCCTGTAATGAGGTTCTCATTTATGAATTATGTTTGAGTGGGGGTTAGTCAGGGTTTGTACAGGGACAAAACCACTGCATTTTTATGTATTTCCTAAGGGATTTTTTGAATTGGGATAAGGAGGGGTCAGTGGTGAGTTTAGCAAGAAGTAGGTTCTAGTTTTTACCAGCAGAGTTGGAGAATAGTGATTCACCAGCTGAACTGTTGGTTTTAACAGTTTGCACTAGCAATTTTTTGGAAGAGCGAAGAGATTTTAGGTTACTGTAGGGGGTAATAATATTTTTCGGTATGGGTGTACTGTCTGGTTGGTACAGTATTTTGTGAAGAAATATTAGTTGGTTATATTGCAGTTGATAGGGTAGTTCAAGCCACTCTAACGATTGAAGGTTAAGGCAGTGATGAGTTCTATAAGCTGATCCTGTGGCAAATCTGGCAATGTTATTGTAGCACCTAGTTAATTTATTGAGGTTTGATTTGCTTAGGTTTACTTAGATCGGTGAGGCATAAAGAAGGGGCGATAGCAGATGTGTACGGGCAATAACAGTTCTAGAAGATGGGGTTAGGAATGGTTTAATCCTGTATAAAGAGCCTAATTTTTTATTAACTGTTTTAATAGTTTTTGTCTATGTGAGCATCAAACTTGAGGTTGTTGTCAGTGATCACTCCCAGTAGTTTAGTACTAGGTTCTGGGGAAATTATGGCACCATTGTTAGATGTTATGGTGAGAGGTGGTGAGGAGACCTTGCGAGTGAGGGAGAAGAGTAATAGTTTGGTTTTATTTGGGTTTAATAGTAGTTGGCGACCAGTGAGCCAGTTCTCTACTTTGTTGAAAGTGATTTGGGACAAGGATTGTAAATCTGTGGGGGAGGTGGCAGAGCAGATTAGGGTTGAGTCATGTGCATACTGAATACAAGTTACATCAGGGATGACATTGTACAGGTCATTAATGAATGTGGAGAATAGGAGGGGACCTAATATAGATCCCTATGGGACTCCAAGGGTGACTGGTAAAAGGGACAATAGGTTATTCTTCCATAGTACAGCTCATTGTCTGTCACTTAGGTAAGAATTAAACCAGGTAATTGCTAGGTTATCTATGGAGAGTGATTTTAATGTGTTTAAGAGTAGCTGATGATTTACCATATCAAATGCCTTGGATAAGTCAAGGAAGAGGGCTGAGGAGAGCTTATTGTCATTACGGTTTTGATTTATTGTATGGGAGAAGGAGAAAAGGGCTGAGGTTGTACTATGACAAGGTCTAAATCCATGCTGGGAGGGGGCTAGGAGAGTGCTTTGATTCAGATAGGCAAGAAATTGCTTGTGGATACATTTTTTCCATTATTTTAGCCAGGTAGTAGGTCTGCTGAAAGGGTGGTGGGTTTCAGTTTTTTAAGTAGGGAATTAATAAAAGATGTTGGCACTGGATCAAGCTTAAAGGGGATCTTATTATCAGGTGTGGGGTTGGTGGTACTTGGAGTATAGGGAGATAGTTTACTGGCTAGGGATTGCACAGTTTCTGTAACGAAAGTATTAAAGGTGTTACCAACAATTTTAGGAGCTTGTTGGAGAGTAGTTAAGGGAGTAGGGGTTGTTGATTGGCATGGGTGGAAAAGTTTGTTTATGCCTGACCAGAATTTTTGTGGTTGATTTTGTTGCTTTTGTTGCAGATTACAGTAGTAATTATTTTTGTCTAGCATAATAGACTTTTTTTGCATCATTTCTCAGCTGTTTATATATAAAGTGGTCTTTTGGGGACTTAGTGGTTCTCCAGGAGGTCCACGCTTTGTTTCTGCTAATTATTCTTTGTCTTGTATCATTGGACAGCCATGGTGCTACTTTGTTACTGGTTCTGATAGTGCATGGGGGGCATGGTTATCCAGGATAGCAAGAAATGTAGAATTAAAGTATGAGACCACTTCATCTAGTGGAAGTAGCCATAGGTTGGACCAGTCACATGTGTTAAGTTCATTCTGAAATTTAATTTGAATAAAGTTCTTACAACTTCTAATGGTTTTGAAGGAAGATTGTTGAGGGATATCATTACTTTTTCTGATTATAAAGGTCAGGAAGTGATCACTAAAGTCCCGAGGTAGGGTGCCTGTTTTATATATCTGGGGTAGGTTGTTTATTAATATCCAGTCTAGGATACTTTCTTTTTTGTTAGGTTTATTGATTCTGGTTGGGGAAGATATCATCTGGGAGAAGCCATGCAAATTTATATGGGTGGAGGGGAAATCTGAAGAGCAAGTATTCCAGTCGATATTAACATCCTCGAGAATAATAGTTTCCTGGAGTCAGTTAGTATAGGGCTGTTGGAGGATACCCTCCAAGGTATTTGTGTTGTCACCTGGGGGAATATAGATGCATGCAATGTTTATAGATTTGCGTTTGTTGAGTTGGACCTTTGTGATGAGTATTTCTGAATTGTTAGTAAACAAGGCATTTGGGGTACTAGTTTTGGATACTTCCAGAGTGGATTTATACAAGATGGCTACCCCCCTCCTTTCTTAGAGATGCGATCAAGTCTTAATATATTGTACACTGGAGGTACAATCTCATTATCAATGGTAGTAGGCTTGAGCCAGGTCTCGGTAAGGCTTAGTATATCAGGAGAGTGGACATCTAGGAGGGCATGTAAGTAGTGAAATTTCTTGTTTATACTTTTAATGTTTAGGTGACACACTAGGAGTGAGTTGGGGGCATTGTTTGAGTTTCGTAGGCTAGTATGGGTGTTATTTGTGGAGCTGATATTAACAGGTGGAGTTGGACCTGGGTTAGGGTGGATGTCACCATCCACTATGAGGTTAGGTAGTAATCTAATAGCAAGTTTCTGGAGTTTTAATAAGAGTTGTGGTAGTATTTAGTTCTAGGATTACTATATGAAGCACAAATGGGATGTTGAGTTTTTGCATTAGAAGAGTTTGATGAGAGGTGGGGTAGTGGTTGGTTAGAATTATGTGGCTGATTAGTAGTACTGGTTTGGGTTCTAGGGTGGTTGGTGCCAGGGAGGGGTTGGTATTCATAGGCTGTGAGAAGATAGAGAAGTATAAGTGGGGGTATTAGGCAGTAAATAGGCTTTAAGTTAGAAGATTTATTAAAAGTATGGGTTGGCATTGTAGGGGTATTTGAGTAATGCTTGTTTAAAATAGAGTTGGGGTGTTTATAATTAGCATATAGTGAGAGTCTGGAGAGAGTTGGAGTAATAGAGCTAGGTCCTTTGAGTGATTGGTTAATGCTGATTGATTCTGATGAGTGGGAGTGGTGTCAGATGAGGGGGAGTGGCAAGGTGATAATAAGTGTAGGATACCTGGGGGCAGGTGGAAATTGGGGGCAGGGTAGGGGAGCAGAGTGAGCCCGCAGGGCAAACAGAGAGGGTAGAGCCAAAAGAAGAAGATCGAAGAGAACAATCAGTGGAGTGCTAAAGTCTGAAGGTTCATAGGTTCATAGGTAGGTACTAGGCTATTGGCCCTAGGGCCTATATAAGCCTAGCCAAAGGTACCCTGGCTTTCGCCACCCAAGAAAATTATTTTCCTGTGCCACTGTTGAGCAGAGCCACAGAAGTGATCCCCGGGGTGAATTTCCTATCTCCCATCCAATCATCAAGATTTTTCTTGAACAGTGCTAATGGAGAGCTTTGTTTGATATAGATAGGTAGTTTGTTCCAGAGTATGGGAAGTCTCTGGGACAGGAATCTATCCCTCCAGCATGTTCTGTTTATTGTGGTGATGAGGTTTAGGTCCCTAGAGCGTGTAGCTCGTAGGGATTGGGATTTCTTTAAGTGGAGCATGTCTAAAAGCTCTGGGTTTGACATAGATTTGTGTTTTAGGCAGAGATCGCCTCTGAGTAGGCGATATGCAACGGAGTAAAGCTGCAGTTCTTTGAGACGGTCTGCACAGGGCATCTCTTTGAGGCCGGTAATCTTCTTTGTGAGATATTTCTGTGGCCTTTTCAGTTGTTGTAGATGTCTTGTGAGGTACATACCAAAAGGGGCATTGTACTCTATAATGGGTCTAATGAGTGATGAGTAGAGGGGAACAATGACCTCTTTTTTTCCTGGATGAGAAACCTTTTGTGATGTGTGCCACATAGAAGGATTTCCTGACTACTGTGGCAATGTGATTATCAAAGGAGAGACTACTGTCCACCTGTGTCCCAAGGTCTCTTATCACACTTTCGGTGTTAAGTAGACTAACACCTATGTGCTAGTTCATGGGTACTGAGTTTTTACCAAAAGGAATGACAATGCACTTTTTGGCATTGAGCTTGAGGCCATGGCTCGGACACCAGGCATCTGTCTCAGCAAGGCCCTTTTCTAGGATGTCCACATCGTTAGGAGTTTTGATTATGGCTCCTAGTTTGCAGTCATCTGCGAACTTCATTAGCCAAAGGCCTTCTGTGTTGGCCTGTACTTCAGAGAAGTAGATACCAAACAGGAGAGGACCCAGGACTGAACCCTGTGGTACTCCACTTGTCACTGGTCTGAAGCTGGATTTGGAGTCTGCTACTTTCACATTGTGGGTTCTATCAGTGAGCCAGTTGGCAACCCATCTTGTGACATAGGGATTTATACCTAGTTTAGTGAGTTTATCTATAATTCCAGAGTGGGGGATGGTGTCAAAAGCCTTTGCGAGATCTAGATAGGCTGTGTGAACCACCTTACCCTCATCTACGGCTTTGGTGACTGCTTCAAAGAAGTCTATCCGGTTTAGGAGACATGATCTGCCTTTTACAAACCTGAACTGGGTGCAGTCATGAGTTTGGAGATTACCAATGTCATTGTTTATAAGTTCCATGATGATACGCTCTATAGCCTTGCAGACCAGGATCGTTAGGCTAATGGGGTGGCAGTTTCCGGGGTCTGTGGTGGCTCCCCCTTTGTGGAGTGGGATAAGTGTGTTGAGATATATAAGAAGGGAAGAGGCTTAAAAAATAAGTGGGATTATAGCAGAGTGATATAAGGAAATATTTGTATGGTTATACTGGGACCACAGTGGGAGAGAGAACAATAACATAGAGATGAATAAGAACTGTTAGGGGGATTCAATGAAGAAGAGGTAAAGGGATTTAGAGACCCTAAAGCTAATAGTATAGAGCCACCTAGTGGGCAGGTGGGGCACTTGGATGCACTAATAGTATGAAGCCACCTAGAGGGCAGTCGTTAACTTGCATGCAAGCACACTACTGGGGATTCCTATGAAGCAAGGCAGAAAAGCTAAGTCAAAAGATGGTGCCTTTCTACACCAGGCTTTTTGATACCTCTGTAATTAAGCAGGAGTGGGTGTGGAGGTGTGCAAGTTCAAGGTGGGGGAAGGGATAGACACAAAGTAATGCAAGGTTGAGGGTCACAAAAACTGGACTAAGCCAGATGTTAAAAAGAAAACAGGAAAATCAAGCTAAGTTAATTGCAAGTCAGTGTGCTGCAGTATTTACCTAATAACTGCAAATGTTATACTACTAATCTAGTACAGAGTAGTGAAAAGGACCACCACTTTTGCAAGGAAAAACAAAAGAAGTATGGGCTGCAGGTACATAGGTAAACTTTTCTCAAGAGAAAGTAGTTTTAAGTAATTAACCTAGGAGAAATGGGGTGAGGGGGACCAGTAGTGTGCACGCGTACAGTGAAAGGGGAAACAGTCTTCAGTTTTCAGGATAGATTGAATACAACTCTAACATACACTAGTGTTGCTGAAAGCACTTTAGTGTTCCACTGATGCAAGGTCTCTCAGTGCAGGGCAATGAGACAGCCTTGGATTGATTGAAGATTGGCCAAGACACGGGATGTAACTTTTGCTGAGGGGAACTAGTGTAGCTGAAAGCACTTTAGTGTTCCACCGACGCAGGTTCTCACAATGCAGGGCAATGAGACAGCCTTGGGTTGATTAGAGGTTGGCCAAGACACAGGATGTAACTTTTGATTTAGAACAGTGATTTCTCTTAGAGATAGATAGAAATAGCCAGATTAGTCTGGCTGTATTCTATATTTGTCAGACTATCCTACAATATTGTTTTAAAGTATTTCCTGTGATTTCTGAACTCTGTAATGTCATTGTGTTGAAGTAGTAAGTATTGCCTGGTGTTTTTATTATTAAATATTTTTAAACCATTTAACTGTGGCTGTTTTGTGTAGAGATAATTTAAGCTGTAGAGTACTTGCATGTATTTGGGGATACTGTAAAAAGCCACTCCAATAGTCTTGTTGTTTGTCACACTTACTAACTGGATAATAATAATATTGCACAGTAAAATTGGACACCCTTTGGTAAGGGCCTTATTAGTAGCTGATTAATAGTGGTTGGTGGCGGTGATTTCTACCGTATAGTCTGGAGAGAAGGGGGCATAGCTGGAGAACATATGTTAGCCTTCCACAGGAGTATCTGTGTGTTTGTATATAACACATATCTTAGAGTGTTTGTGTGTGTGTCAGCTACTTAGGCAGGGACATGAAGCACTGGTTGGACAGAGAGGGTGCTGGAGGGTTTAGCTTGACCACTAGGCTGAGATCTGGACCCTATAGCTGTGCCAGTGGGGAGTCTTATTGGGGATCTGGAGAGAAAGGGAGAAACCAACCCCAGACTGACTGCGATCTCTGTGTGCTCTTAAGGAAAATTGTACTTTACTGTATGTGTACTTGTTATCCTCCCAATGTGGATCCCCCTCACTGGTGCTAGTGGTGAGAACTGAGGCTCCTTGATTACTGGGCTAGTGCACAGGCATCACATGCTTCTCAAAAACAAAATGATTTACCTGTCATTTATTTATACAACACTTTGTGAATAACCCAAGAAACCACAATGTGAGTGGAGAGGTCAACCAGCCATCCTAGCGACAGATTAAGTTCCCAAAAAATAAACTGTCCTGCAAAACACAAATACATTTACTTGTGTTGCTGTGGTTCTATTCCCATTCCAGGTGATTGGATTACTGACACTGTAGTGCAACATTATTGAGGTGCAGTCCTGAGTGTGAAGCCTTTCAGATGAGATGTTAAACCTTGATCATATCTCCTTGAGTTAGTGGTACCTCAGGTGGGTGTAAAAGATTCCATGGCGCCTATCAAAAAGAGTGCAAGTCCTTTATTTAATACAACATAAAAAAACATTATATACATATTTATAAAATGTACACATTTACAGGCACATATACACACACTTTTCTATTTCTCATTTTTCTTATAACATCCTCATTGTTATTCTTTCATAACTGATTTCTACTCCTTCTCCTATAACCATAATCTAATTTTTCGCAATGTAGCTGCCACAATCCATTTCCCATTAAACAAAATTTAAATAAAATAAATTATCTACCCTTCCCACATATTCTTTCTTCTTGTATTTATAATGTTTATACATATAGCTATACATAATCCTATTAATATTTATATTGTTTGTCATTAATATTTTAGAAACATTTTTCTTCACATAACTTTTTTCAGAGTTTCACAACTCTTTTACATTTCAAAAAAGATGCTCTGTTGTCTCTTCCTCCCCGCAAAATAAACAGGCTCATTCAAGTTGCTTTTTATATGGGATATTCCCCTTTACTGGCAAATTATGTATTATCAATCTCCATAGTAAATTATGTTACTATTATCTTGATACACCAGTTTTTCCTTACTTTAATGGCTTTAATCACTACTTCTGGTAAATGTTAAAATGGATATACATAATAACATTATTATATAACATCCTTCTGTCTTTCTGTATTTTTTCTTGATAATTTTTAATTTCATTTACATATTTTTTTCTCTTTTTCTTATTCTCATCATCTCCCAGAACTTTTTGTACGTATATTTAAACATTCTCACTATTCATTTCTCATTCTCTTCCATAACCCACTTTAATACTCTATACAAGTTGGATTTAGTAACCTCAATCTGCCTTCATCTTCACTCATGTATAACGCACACTTTTCACTGGGTTTAATCTTAACCCCATATTAATGAAAACTCCAATTGCACTACTATTTTCATATTTTTCTGGTTTCATGTAAACATTTGACGTAGATGCTATTTTTCCTATTAATATAGAATTCACCATATATACCTTTTTCCTGAATGCTGTTAGTCCTCCACAGAACACATATTTCTTTGATTTCTTTTATCAAACACTACATTCCCAAATTTTATCCCTAGCAAAGCACTTCATTCATTGAAAAATACAATCACCCCAGTTTTCACCACATCACCCAATCCCTTACTTTTATCTTTATTCATGGTCATTCACATTTCCTTTAAACATCCATTCAGACAAACCAGCACTTGATTTGCCCGTATTTTGTTCTTATCAACTACAGCTATATTGTCTGTGTATGTCAAAACTACTCAAATAACCACTTCCTTTTGCATTACATATCTATCGTCTTTCATTTTATAAGGGACTTCACTCATTATCACATTCATTGCCAATGCAAACAGTGTTTCACTCATGCAACATCTTTGTCTTATACCTCACTTCATGTCTCTTTCTTCACCCAGCCACCCATTCACTAACACTCTCATTCTGTTATTTTGATTTGCTGACAAACACACTCTCCTAGTTCTATTATCTATTCCATACTTCTCCATAGCATCACACAAAGCTTAATATCCTACTGTATCAAATGCTTTTCTGATATCACCTACCATACATTTTACGTGTAATATCATCCACAATTTTTCTCACCCCCAATAACAATACTTGACATCCCTTCCTTTTTATACCATACATACTTTCTTCAGTAATATCCCCTGTTCTTCTTTGCATTCTCTTCTGTATTATTCTCATAAAAATGTATAATCTGTGTTATTTAGTGTGACAAGTTTCCAATTTTTTCATTCTTTTTATCTTTCTTCCATATCAGTTTTTAAAATCCTACTACATAACTCTTCGTAACAAACTCTTTCTTCAGCCATTCATTCAGTACATTTACAAAATACTTTCTTTGCCAATCCATTACTTTCTTGTACATTCCATACCCTATATCATCTGGGCCTGATACTGAATCAACATTTACTTTCCCGATCACCTCATCCAATTCACTAAAAGTAATTTCTTTTTTAATTTCTTTCTTAACTCATTCTGGATTTTTTTTTTTACTTTCCATTCTCTCTTATCTTTCTTATTTTTACTCTCATATATATTTTCCACATGATGGACTACAATATTCCTAACTTGCTTGTGCTCTTTTTACCTCTCCCTTCACGTTTATCACTTCCCTCATTATACTAATATCTTCCTTTACTATAATTCCCAAACATGTAGACATGCCTCTCCTCTCCCCTCCTCTGGAGGACTAGAAGGGAAATATAACAAAAGAGTGTGGATTTTTGAAAAAAATGATCATATGATTATAGGAAAATAGAAGGTTACAAGGCCCTAGAAACTTTTTAAGCCAAGCCATTCATGCCCCAATTTTTCCAATTATCAGTGCCTCTGGGCCAGAATGGCCTTGGTATATGCCTATATCTTAGGACATCTACAAACTACCACTGTCCATAAGGGCAACAGGTGATAAGCCATGGACGAATTTTCAATCCATTTGTCCAAATTGTGTTTGAATAGACTTAGGAATGGGCTCTATTTCACTGTCACTCCAACATGTTTTGTTTATGTCATAGATAAGATTTAGATCCTTAGCTTGGGTAATTCTAGTGCTGTTTGTTTTTTGTGTAGCAGATCCATCATAGCTGGATCAGAGAATGTCTTGTAGGTTAGGTATAGATCACCCCTTTGTAGTCTGCAGGAGACTGAGTACAAGGACAGGGCTATGAGGCGGTCCACATTGGACATATAATTTACACCTCTTTTAGAGAGGAAACTCTGTAGCCACTCCAGCTGTTGCAAATGCCTGGTCAGGTACATGCCAAAGTGTGCCTTGTACTCAATTATTGGTCTAATTAGAGCTGAGTATAGTGGAAGTGTTGTCTCCCTAGATCTAGATGCAATGGGGTTACTTGTATTTTGAGCCATTTAGAAGGATTTTCACACTGCCATGGACATATGCTGATCAAAGTTCAAGTTACTGTCAACATGAGTTCCCAAAACTCTTACCACTGGGTCTACTCTTACAGAAATGTTATCAGTGTTGTAATTTGCAGGGGTGCTCATCTTCCTAAAGGGTATGATTATCCATTTTTTTTGCATTGAATTTTAGGCCATGGTTCTGACACCAGTTATTTGTCTGTGTCTGACCTTCCTGGAGGATCTCTACATCTTTGAGGGATTCAGTGATTGCACCCAGCAGATCTGGTCAGTCAAAGGCCATCTATGTTTGCCTGGACTTCAAAGAAGTATATTTCAAGCAGAAGAGGTCCCAGTACAGAGCCCTCTGGGACACCACTAGTAACAGGCCCCTTGGTGGTGATGGATTCCTCCACCCTAACTTTATGTGTACTATCTGTGAGCCATTTTGCTATCCTTGGTAACATAGGGATTTATACCTATATTTTTGACTTGGTGTATAATACCCAAGTGAGGTATTGTGTCAAATGCCTTTGATAGGTCACAGTAGGCAGTATGTACCATTTTGCCTTCATCCATGCCTCTAGCGACCTTCTCGAAGAAGTACACCAAGTATAGTAGGGATGACCTGCCCTTGACAAAACAGAACTAGGATGAATCCAGTGTTTGAAAATTTCCTATGTCTTTGTTTATTAGGTCTACAGTAATTATTTCCATGGCCATGCATAGAAGACTTGTCAAACTTTTGAGTCTGTAGTTCCCTGAGACTGTTGATGGTCCACCTTTGTGTAGAAGGATGACAGTTGGAGTCCTTCATTCCTTAGGGGTGAAACCTATCTGGAATTTGTGGTTGAATAAAGATTCTAGTGGACCTGACAGGTCATGTTTCAAGATATTTAGGAGGCATTCTGGGGTATTATCAGGATCCACTGATGCAGTGTTTCTAGCTCTGGAGAGTGCCGCGAGTACCTGTTCTTTAGTAATAATTGGGGAAGAGATGGTAAAGGGTATTTCCAGGGTGAAACTGGGGCTGATAGGGGGGTGAAATTGGAGCTAAATTTATCGGCCAGTAAATTTGCTATATCCCCCAATTCTGTATAGACGATTCCATATACTCTTAGTTCAGTACACTTTTGAGTGCCCCCGTTAAGGTTGTGTACATCATTTAAAAATGCCTTATGTTAACCTTAGCCTAGGAGGCTGTTTTTGCCTCAGTGTTTTCTTTGGTGGACTTGATTAGTCCCCTGAGTTGCTTGTTTATACGTGAGAGATTTTTTTTTCTGCCTTTTAGGCATAGCCCTTCCTATTGTTGGACAGGATTTTTTTTTCTTTTGTTCTACAACCTATTTATACTGGGGGTCCACCATGGAGGCTTATTTTTGGAGTTTATCCTAAGTTTATTTTTGTTTCCCACTGCTGATTCTATGCAGTTTCTTGCATGCTTGTACAGAGTTTCTGTAAATGCATAGGCCATCTTGTTCTCTGAGTTTGGGGGGGTTAGACTTTAGCTATATCCTCACTTAATAGAAGGTAATTAGTCTTGGGACAGTTTTTAAAGGTACTGGAGTTTGCTGGGAGTTCAGCCTTTATATTTGTTTCATGAGTTACAATTCTGTGATTTGATCTAACCAGTGAGGACATTACTCAAGGGGGGAGGTGTACAATGTTCCCTCATATTTATGAGTACCAAATCCAGGATACTTGCTTCCTAGTAGGTGTGCATACTAGTTGCTCAAGGGTGTTTGCATTGAAAAAATCCAGGAATCTTTGAGCCTGCATGTTAGTGGTTGTGTATGTATCCCAGTTTATGGTGGCATAGTTGAAATCACCCATGAATATGGTGTTGAGCTGAATTGTGAGTGACTCCAGTACATTTAACTATGTGGTATGGTTATCCTGGGTCATACATGGGGACCTATGGCTAGCAAGGATATGGTATTGGACTTTATCTAAGGTTAGTTGGAATATGGAATAGCTCAAGCATGTCATATTGTTTAATCAGTTTTGAGGTGTGCTTACTTTTTATTTAGAGTGATACACCTCCACCTCTTGTCCATTCTTTGGTGGCAGCTGGTCTAAATATTATAAAAATATTTGGTATGGAAGATATAAATTCAGTAGTAGGGGCTCAGAGAGAATTTGCATATTATCCCCCAAGATGCAACAAGTGGATTAGGCTAGACAGAAATTATAGTTCACAGGAACATGTGCATTTAATTGAAAGTTTTGATACACATCCAATAACTATTTCAGATCATGCGCCAATAATAATTAAGATAAAAATGAAGGATAATGGAGTAAAGATGGGACACTGGCACTTACACATATCTGTTAAAAAGAGAGGAATTTAAAGAATGGGTATTGGAATTTTTTGGGGGATTGTTAGGGATAGAAATGTCTTCAGAAGATATAGCTAGGGAGTAGGATAAAATGAAAGGGAAGTTGAAAATGTGGTAGAAATAAAAGAAAAGAGATGTGGTTAAGAATTAACAAGAATTATTTAGAGGGACTGACAAAGGTTAAAGTATTGCAGAATAAGGGGAATCTCACAGAACAAGAAGAAATGAAACTGCAGAGTGTTAAAGAGAAAATAAGGGATTACCTGGATAATATGCATGAATTTAGAATGATTGCTGTTAAGCAACTGTTTTTTGATAATAACTCCAGAGCACAAACAATTTTATCACAATGACTCAGACAACAGACAGTAGAAAGAGTTGGGAAAATAACCAGAGATCCTACAGATGTTAGAAATATTTCAGAGATCTTATGAAAATCTGTATAAAGCAGAGAAATGTAGAAATCAAGATAAAGCACACATGGAAATATTTATGGAACAAAGTTTAGAGGTAGTTAGGATAGGAAGAGATGAGATAAAATGGTAATGTTTAATCAATCTATAAGAAAGTCTTCAGGATTAGATGGTATTCCTGTGGAAGTTTGGAAGCGAAGAGGAAAGAAAGTGATAAAGATCTGGAAGGTTTTGTTTAACACTATTTTAAAAGGTGGGGAAGCACAAACATTCTGGAGGAAAGCTGTGGTGGCTGTTAAGACATAAAGATGTTAAAGACCCAGCAGCGCCAGTTTCACATAGGCCCATTTTGATTCTAAACCATGATTATAACATAAGACATAAAGATGTTAAAGACCCAGCAGCGCCAGTTTCACATAGGCCCATTTTGATTCTAAACCATGATTATAACATAAGACATAAAGATGTTAAAGACCCAGCAGCGCCAGTTTCACATAGGCCCATTTTGATTCTAAACCATGATTATAACATGTTTATATCTATAATGACTGAAGGAATGGCAAAGGTGCTGCCAGAACTGATAGATATGTATCAGTATATTTTGTGGAGAGGAGGCAAATATTTGACAACATTAATAGAACAATGATAACGCAGAGGAAAGCAGAATGTAAGAAAATACTACAATTGTTGGTGGGCCTTGATACAGAGAAAATATTCAACAGAGTAAGATGGGCTTTTATGAGTAGGGCAATGGAAGCATTTGCTTTCCTTGCCATAATAGCGTTAGTTAGGAGGATATATGAGGGATTGGAGATGTTATTTGCATTATATTTAGAACCACTGGCAAAGAAAATGAGTTCAGAAATTCAAGTATATAATTAGTGTGGCAATCAAGAAAAGTTGGCTTTATTTGCAGATGATATTATTTTGTACCTGATAAGGCAAGGAAAGGACATCTCATTGTTGTGGAACATCCTGAGACAGCTTCAAGTCTTTTCAGAATATAAAATTAGTAATGTCTTTTGGCTTTTCCTCATTAGGGGTCGCCACAGCCGAACGCTGATCCGCTTATGATTGGCAATAGATTTTTACGGTGCTGAGGTGCCAGCCCGACGCCCAACCTTCAACAAAGGCACACCCATTCATGCACACACCTACCTTCATGTCTTTAAATGTCACTCAACCATGGGGAGGACATGCAGACTCCACACAGAAGGTGCTCCAGCTGAGAATCAAACCAGAGAATCTCTTGTTGTGAGGCAACAGTGCTAACCACTGCACCACCGCGGCCTCTTACAGCTATTGCATTTGTTTTATCTTCATTATTTTTTTATTTTTTTCAGAATATAAAATTAATGAAGATAAAACAAATGCAATAGCTGTAAACTATGTACCCACACATGAATCGGTTCAGCAGTACCCATACTTATGGGGACATGATAAAATGAAGTACTTAGGAGTATGTGTTAAAATTATTGTTATGGCAGCTAAGGATATGTGGGAAGAGACTAAAAAGAGAATACAAAAACTGAGTAACTGGAAGCTTTTGTTAATAGATATGGATAGCAAGATACAAGCAGTGAAAATGTTTGTAGTCCCTTTAGTTTTACATACAGGTCAGGCATATTTTTGTCATCCAGAGGAGTAGTTGTGGATAGCAATTAAAAAGAGTTAAGGATTTTATCTAGGAGGGGAAGAGGGCAAAAGTCAAGTGGGAAAAGTTGATCTTTCCAACAGAGCAAGGTGGTTTGGGATTACCTGAATTGAAGGGATATTCCAGAGCCACACAGTTAAGGTCCCTATAAACAGCACAAGCAGAAACCCATAATGCAAAGTAGAAAAGGATGATGGTGAAACATGGGGGAATCTCAAGAAATAAGGAAATAGTGGGATGATGAATGCAGATCCTTATGGAGAACAAAAGGATCTGTTTGTGCAAGACGCATCATAAAATATCATAGAACCTACTATTAGCTTTATTCTACCATCTTAAAACTTAAACAATACTGTAGAGTGAAGCAGGTTGATATACCATTAAACTTGAGAATAACTGTCCAGAAGTTATGCTATTAAGAATAAACAAACTGGAAACTCTTAAATATATAGTATATGAGCAGCAAGAAACTGTCACCTAGCAGATACAGGACTAACATTCCGGGAAATGATGTCAGTGACTGAACACAGATCAGAAAATAGTCACACAGACTGCTGGAAGGCAGCCATTGAAGACAAAGCATGTACCATTGTTACCTGGAAACAAAAACAAGCAAGAAAAGAGAAGATAACATGCTACAAAATGCCTAAAACGATACCAGACAGAGAAGGGAAAACAGACAGAGGTAACCTGTATCAGCCCTGAAGGCTGAACCTTGACTATATCTATAATGTATTGCAGTAGTGAAACAAAATGCTTCAGTATATTCTGTTTAGCCCACACCGCATTACTCTTGAAAAAGGTTGTTGTTGTTGTCTTTCAGAACCTCTTGCTGTGAGGCAACAACGCTACCGCTGCACCACCGCGGATTCCATTATTCTTGAAAAAGGTACATAGTTAAAATCCAGAATGACCATTTTATTGAATTATGTGTTTAAATGACAAAGGGAGGAGTTTTAATAAGTTCTGTTTACTTTTATTTGAAACACTGCCATAATAGTTCATTTTCTAACTATGTTAATAGATTCTATTTTATATGGTTATACCTGACCTGCAAGAAGAAGCAAGTTTCTCTGCTTGCAGTATTGGGTCACAAAATGCCTTTTGGTGGTCTAATATTTCCCAGTACTGCTCACCTTGTTGAGTATTATTATTTGTTTAAGGAATATGCCCCCAGAGTGATAGCGCAGAGGTTAACACGCAGGATTACCAACTGGTAGACATGGGTTCACGGTTCAAAACCTGATAGGGGAACAACTGGGCAGCAGTATTTGTGCAGAAGAAAGGCCTGGCAATCTACTTCAATTACATGCCCTGAGACCCTACGGGGCCTATCCACAAAGTCACCATGAGCCAATTTCAAGTGCATCTAACTCTATGGAATCTGTGATGGAGTGCTTTGTTTGTAATTTCCTTATGCATGGCAATTGTTATTCTGTTCTGGATGTTTTTCTTTCCCCTTTTATGCTGTAAATGTGTGTTCCTTTTATAAGTTGATGCATAAATCACCACCATTTTTAAACCACTGGATCTTTGATATGTAACTTAGGTAGCACCGACACTGGAAGATGGAAATTCAGTTTAATCTTTCATCCAAAGGACAACAGCTCAGAAATGCAGCATTCCTTTCACAGGAAGTTGTCCTATCATGGTTCAATGTAAATCCAAGTGCAGGATGTGAGGTTAAAACCCCAGATGTTCTGATCTTCCAGCATCAATGGCAGACGTTCAGCCTCAGCTGGGACTGCATGGTGAGAGACAGCAGTGATCATCATGAGTCTTGAGTTGTGGATTTATCTGATTCTTTTGCAGCACTTAGTTTTATCTTGAAAGGCACTGCTAGGATTTTAAAGGAATGAAGGTCAGACTGTTTAATATCTAAGGAGTTACGTAAGAAGATCTTGGAGCACATCACTTTACGCATAAACAGAATCTCGTCATTTACAACAATGTGCTGATTTAGTTGTCGAATAAGTTATTCTACAATTTAGCTTCTGCTGTCGCTCCCTATTGTAATTCCAAGACTCCTAATTACAAGTGCCATAATATGAAAAATGAGTGAAACTAAAGCAGAGACATGAATGTCAACACTGTTCACTTTCTAAGCCATTCTTTGTAGATGATCAGCCCTCCTGCACCCCTTGCCTGCTACACACACACACACACACACACACACACACACACATATATATATATATATATATATATATATATATATATATATATAAAGGGTCTATATTAGAAGACCGAAGATGCATTCTTTCGAATGCGTCTTGGTCGAACTTAAAAGGCTTAAAACACAAAATATAGAAGCGGCTGTTAAGCGAATTCTTTCCGTGGGAAAGAATTTGCTTGGCCGCTTCGGTACTTTGCCGTTTTTGGCACTGTAGTGCAGTCGGAGTTGGTATATTTAAGTGGAGGGGTGTAATCTTTGAAATCGTTTTTTATTTATTTTTTTTTTTTGTTGGAACAGCGATTCTTTTTCCCTTGGAAAAAAATCTCTCTTCTGACACTTCAACACTGTAAGCTTTCGCTTACATAGGGTCGATTAATCACCGTTTGCTTTTTTAAGCGTTCGGTGATCTAATATAGACACATAAAAATATACTGTCTCTCACACACACACACACACACACACACACACACACACACACACACACACTTACTAACTCTGAGATCACCTTACCTCTGAAAAAGGAGTGTGTCGAAACACAACAATTTTGGACTTAGTACGTCACTATTTTCATACATTCAGTCTTGTTATTCTAGGGCTCACTCTTAGGAGTCTTGGAATTTAAAACCGTCAGCGTATCTCACCCTCTCTCTTTTTTTCCTGAAGGCTTGGAATATTTCATATCCACATCTGGTCAAAAATACCTAAATTAATTTGTTGGAATTTGGAGCGTCATGCAGACCTTAAATCTAAAAGTACTGCATACTGATTTTTTTTTTGGAATTATAATTGTGTTGTTTTTAGTAGTCTACATTTAAACCCTTTTTTATATTGCCTTGTTGTTTTAAAGAACTACAGTTTGCAAAGCACAGTAACTTCACTAAATCATAAAGCTGCTGACAGGTGTTTTCCTGATCACTACTACAACTTCTGATTGATGATTCTAGCTGTGTTATGACTCTCTTCTACTACTTTGCACATAATTGATAAAAAGCATTTAACTAAACCATGGGTTGTTGCACAAACTGGGAGAGGGACAGTGAAGCCACATTGTGCATGGCATTTGTCAGCTCTGCCCTTCCCGTTGTTAGCTACAAGTTATCAGCATGTGTGTGTCTCATACAGGGAAGGACAGCACCACCAGGAGGTAAAGAAGGTTCCCACAGAGAAACATATAAACTACTGCTTTGGAGATGCCAAATTGCTTGCAGCTCTTCCTTGCACTGGTTACTGTGTTTGACTTGTTAGAAACCTACAGATTAGCATTCAGACTCTTGCTTGAAATATGACTCCACATACCACCAGCTGTCATCATCGTGGGGGTTTCAACTTTCACTTATGATCTCAGTGTAAGTCTCCCCTGATTCCAAAAGGCTAATGACTTATTTTGGTGCAAGGCCTATCTGCAAATAGGCTTACTATGGGCACTAGATTCAAAAACACCTGCGCTCAGCCTTCTCATAGTTGTAATTTACACTGAGAGCAAGTCTTTTGGAAGCGAGGCCAAAGTGTGAGCTACATAAGTATTAGTAGAAGTGTAGAATTTCACATAGCTCTACCTTTTATACCAGATAACCAGTTGTGGATAGCTTTTCTTTTTCTTTTAATTGTTACTTACATTTTAGCAGGTTGTTCTGCCTGATGCTTTTTGTGACATTTTATATGTTGTGCCTACTTTCTTTATGTTTAATAAGGTGCATATTGATGAATGTCAGTAAACTTGTTATAAAATGTGAAAATAAGACTTGGAGATACTGGAATAATTATAGGAATTTTAAATAATATAATGAAATTACATTATTCCATCACTGTGAATTAGTTGTATTCCCTAATATACATGCATTTTATGTCAGACTTGTATTTTGCTGTGTGTCTGTGTTTTTACAGCCAAGGACGTCGAATAATAGTGTGTGGCAACTTGGATGATACCGCACATTTGTTGTGAAGCTTTGTCTAATGTGCAGTCTCCATTTTGGTTGTGGGTAATACCTATGTACTGATAGCCGTTAATCTTGCCTAGTATCTCTTATCTAGTTGGTGGCCGTTCTAATGAAGAGGATGCAGCTGTCTGTCTGGGGAGTACTGAGAAGAATAGAAGCAGGAAGCATGCTATCTATTGCCATAGATGTGGTAAAAGAAATAATAAAAGCAGTATCAGTTTGTTATTTAAAAGAGGTCTCCTGTTTACTTTCATTAGGTCTTTCTATATTTAGTCCTAAACTTAGCAGTACTTTATCTTACAGGTCCTTACCTCATTTCCTTGAACACATTTATCTTGTAGTATGGTGTGTCCATTCTGTTGATATAAAGTTGTTTGAGCTGCTCGCTTTCATTTATATTAATTTATAGGCTCATAGGTTGGTACTGGGTTATCTGCCCGAAGGCATATATTAGCCCAGCCACGTTGTGCGGTATTCACCGCCCCATTAGTAGTTCCCTAGACCCTTGTACTAGCAGCTAGTACCCTTGGCCCCTATCTAGTAGTGCTGTTGGTGTGATCCCCGGTGAAAACCTTCTGTTACCCATCCACTCATCAAGGTTCCTCTTGAAGAGTGATAGTGAGGGGCTCTGTCTTATGTAGATCGGGACCCTGTTCCATAGTAAGGGAAGTCTCTGTGAAGGGAATCTATCCCTCCAGCATTTTCTATTCATTGTTGTGTTGAGGTTTATATCCCTAGAGCGTGTAGCTCGAGTAGATTTGGTTTTGCTAAGATGGAGCATGTTCAACAATTCTGGATTGGACATGGCTCCGTACATTAGACAGAGATCGCCTCTGAGAAAGCGGTATGTAACAGAGAACAGTCTTAGCTTTTTCAATTGTGCTGCATAGGGCAACTGTTTGAGGCCAGTAATTCTCTTGGTTAGGTACCTTTGTGGTCTCTCCAGGTGCTGGAGATGTCTAGCCAGGTACATTTCAATTGGTGCATTGTACTCAATAATGGGTTTGATGAGGGAAGAGTAGAGGGGCACCATTACATCCTTAGATCTTGATGCGAACCCGTTCGTAATCAGATGGGTCACATAGAAGGATTTAATAACCACGTTATGTTTTCTTATGTTAATTGTTTCGGAATATCTTCCCTCATTATGACTTTATTCATTGTCATTAGTTCTTTTATATTTGGCTGGCTGTTTATTCACATTATCTGCTTCCTTTGATTAGAATATGACATTGTATGATGTATAGTTATATCTGCAGTCTGTGTATTGCACTGCATAAAACAAATTGCTTTATGTTTGTAATGGATGTAGCCTTTTTCCCCTAAAATTCCATTGAAAATGAGTCTTCCCACCTACAAATGTAAGTAAGTAAATAATTGATTAAATGCCTCATCTCACAGGCTAAAACTCTGACACAGATGACTTGGAATCAGTTTGGGATTTGGACAATGTAAGAACCATTGAGGGATGGTGAGAGTGAACAGCCAACATTGGAATACCTGTCCGGGGGGGCAGCTTGTTCTGCCACAGTATTAATACCTGCAGTCACAACATAAAGGGCCAATGACATGGTCAATGGTTATCCTTCAAAGAGAGGAATGATGCACTGTAGTCAGCACTTGAGTGTGTGTGTGTGTGTGTGTGTGTGTGTGTGTGTGTGTGTGTGTGTGTGTGTGTGTGTGTGTCTGTGTGTGTGTGTCTTCTAATTCTTCCAGGCCAGATGTTAGAGGAGAAGGACATTGAGTTACCATGGGGAGGATCAGATAGCCTAACTCTTGCCTCAAGCCTTGGGTCACATCTGGGTATAGTTGTTTTTAGGCTTTTTTTAACTGATTAAATGGACTGGGCCTTCTCTGACCTTCTTCAGCTACAACCAATGCCACAAGGGCAAAGAAGCAAACTGTGTATGTATGGACAATTTTCTAGTGTAGATAGTGGTTTCCTTACATAGGGTGAAGTTAACTACAGCAATCCAAGGCAATGAGCATGGATAGGTGACTGAGTGAATGGGGGGGCTAATGATAGACATGAATGGGGGACTTCAAAAACTGCCTCTTTTCACTTTTTACTACTATGAAATGTAAGGCTTATCTGTCTTAATTTGGAAAAGGCAACACTGCACAGTCTGAGGGTGCATACTTCACAGACGTACATAATTTCACCACAGAATCCATGTCAAACACTATATCTGCCTGATTCTAAGAATTTAAACTAAAAGTGACTCGGCCACTAACTCATTTTATTTTTCAACTGCTTGTTTTACATATTTGCTGTCTTTATGTTGTAGCATTAGCACTTAGTATGAATTCAGCATATGCTGTTTTTCTTTCATAATGGGACACGTGGACTATTTTACTTCCTTTCCATATGTTACTGTGTACTAACTGCAAGTGGCAGCTTTTATTTCTAATTTTAAACATTAATATAAAGCACTGAGGCATTTGGGATTCACATTATTATAAACTTGTGACAGAATGGAGGGTGTCTTGTATGATTACTTCTGGTTAAGAGTCAGAAGCCAGACACTGGCTAAAACTACCACCTACTAAATCTGCTTTTTGTGGGTGCTGTGGGTTCCCAACACACCTAAATGTGAAGCTAAAGTGCAGCTTCTTCTAGAGGACTCTTCAAAAGGAATGAGAAGGCTGACTTTGGAAATCTTCTGCAATGGGTAACTTGTTATTTTCTCTTTTGATTGACCCACTACCAAACCTGCAGTCCATCATACTTTGTGTTTTGGTACATCAAAAACTAAATTCCAGTTGTGAAAAGTAATAACTTGCTGTTACACATTAAGTCATTTTGCCTATTGCTTGCTCTCTTACAAGTTTCATCTGACTCTCTAGAGTGACCCCACTGTCAGCCACTGCTACCTGCAGAGTTTTTAAGGCAAAGGGGGATACAAAAGTAGGTTGTCAGTTCTTTCTTTCTTTAATATCACACATGCATACACTCATACCTTACTACAGTCCTATTAATATAGTGTTGTATGTCAGAGTGGAAGAAATACTCCAGGATACTGTAGTCTCATACATAATATGTATTTAAACACATTCACAATTGCAACTCACAATTTCAAGGATCGCAATTATTATCCTCAGAATTTCAATATGCACATTCTCTGATGGCTTCAGCTTGACAGAGTTCAGAATGTTTTCTTATTTGTGCAATCAGAAATAGACGCTCCTCTGTCCAACTCACATTATGATGTCACATATTGACACAGGAGAAAACTCTGGGCTTATATGCTGTGCATTCATTTTCTGCTGTTCATACAGTTTGCATCACATTTCTAGCAATCATCATAGGACAGTATTCAATGAATGAAATTCCAAAACCCTGATTGCAGACCAAGATCTTCAACAGCACTGACCTTGTTGCTTGGAAAAAGAGCAGAGATATGAAGCAGTGTCATAATTACCAAGGCTCCAGTACCAGCCACCCACAGCATCTGAAAATAAAAACTAGAGATCTGTTTCATTTCTATAAAGATGCCTGCATTGGAGCAGGTAGAGCAGAAGGAGCTGTCTGAAGATTCCCTCATGTGATGCTGGAGACGGTAAGAGGCAGAGACCAAGCATTGGCCAAAAGCAACATTTGCAAGTTTGCTTGTCAGTTATCATCACTTTCCTCATGAATATTGACTTCCTTATCAAATATTTAGAGGAAGACCTTGTATCCATCCCTCAGAGATGACAAGCAGGGTATTAGAGGTGCATTCTTGACAGTCACCATGGGGTTGCTTCCCAGGGTGTTTGCAATGCCGAACACCCTTCAGAACATCTTAAGCAGAATGCCACAATCCTGCTCCCATGATGCAGGCTCTCACTTCTGTCAGCAAAGCTGGAGCTCTGAATCACAGGTCCTTCCCATAGGTATTCCACTGGATTATGCAAAACTCACTGACTTGGATTAAGTTTAGCAATATTTAAATTATCTTGTATTTTAACTGTTTAACTATCCCATATTTTTAGCTTATTTCTATTTCAAGTTGTAATTCTGCCATATAGTTATTGGTTTTAAAGAATCCCGCACCAGTCTGTCATCACTCACATTTATCAATAGTTAGCAAAAAGTTTTCCATTAATTTTTTATTCAACAAATCTTTGAATTCTTTTAGATTAGTCATATAAGAGCTGTCCACCTGGTGGTGTGAACATTGTCTCTAGGTGATGGTCACTGTTGATGTGATATCCCAACCCCTTGTACAAAATGGGAAAAAGGTGGTCGGTGCTGATGCAGACATGAAAAGGAGTAATATTAACTAAGGTTATTTATATTAACTATGGATATTTATTAATGTGAATGAAAGGGCACTATGATGTTATCAGGAGCATGATATTATTTTAATACATTTAACCTTAAAGCCAATGTCACAAGACATAAAAAGTCTATCACCCCTTTTTTTGTGTCCCAAAGATATAAGAATAATCTGTATAGCATAATGAATCAGGAGTAGCTGAATTATTTAAGTCATAAATTCATCGTATCTGTCCAGTGTTTTGAAAGCTTTTGCTGAAACTGATATTCTGGGTTCTTTGGCTGTATCATTTTTTAAACTAATATACACTTAAGGTCTCCAACCCACAACCCAATTTAAACAGGCCTTGATTTTATTTGTATATCTAAATATTGTGTAGCACATTTAACTTAAAGTTCTGGTATTCAGTATAAAGCAGCTAGCATAAAAGTCTGTTCTAATATTCGGCTGTTAAATTCACAAATATTCCTTTGGTATCCTTAACATATTGCTTCCTACAAGAGTATACTCATCAGGAACGCAGAGTTCCTGTGTATGTTGTAAATGTGCACTCATCTTTACAGGAGATTCCCTGTACTCCTGAAGTGGGTACATTCATCAGTGTTTTCAAAGTTTAATTTCTGAACTCCTGGTGCAGATGCATTCCTCATCTAAACAGATAGACATCTGTCTATATATCTGTCTAAATATATACAGTATGAAGAAATCCAGGTAACAATGAAAATTTAAACAAACTACCATATAAACCTATCATGGAAACTTAAAGCCCATATTCTCTTTAAGAATCCTAAACAGGTTACCTCCTACCTTAACTCAGTTGTATTGGTTTAATCACATTTAATATCTTATTTCTGGTTCTGTCATAGAGAAAATGAAAAGAGAGTGACTCATCTTTTTAAAAACTATAAGAATCTTCTCCATCCAATTCTCACTAGACTGAAACTAGAAGCCATCAACAGAAAAACACATTTAATAATATAGTCTACTCTTAATTATTAAACTCATTATATTTCTTAGTACAACTGTATATATATATATATATATATATATATATATATATATATAATATATGATTAACATTTTCAGTTATCATTATATCCTCATAATTTACTGTCAAGTTGACATTATATCTTTGACTATAGAATGGGCAGATGCATATAAATTATTCTTTCTCTACCTTTATTTCTAGTCTGAATTGGGCAATTAATCTAGTTCAATGTCACCACAGCATTACTGTCTTCACCATGCCCCCAATTTCAGATCATAATAACTGACAAATAATGACATGTCTTCCCATTCATTTCTGTTTTAATATATAATGGTGAGTTCTAAACTATAGGAATCTGATCTGTACTAATGATCATATTGATAAAAATGGAAGAAAATAACTTATGCATACTATCTCATCTAATTATCATGACATTTATTAAGTATAATTTGTTTTATAACAAAATGTTATTAAATATTACTTGTATTAAATATTTGAGGTAATTCTCCTTTCTTCTTCTTCTTCTTCTTCACAATATTATTACCTTCAATGCATTATCATCTTTGTTGTCTGGCCGACATAATTTCCTTTTTTCTTGTTCAGAATAGTTCATCAATTCTGAAAGTTCACTTCTATAAATTTTTTTATAAAAAAGTACCTCTATAAAAAAATAATTCATGTTTCTAGAAAATTAAATATTTAACTATAAAGCATGTAAAAATGATGTACATTAACTTTTGGAACCAGATATAGGAAAGAAAGATTAGCCAGCCTGAGAAACAAAAAACGCACAACTGTTACAATATGCTTATAGTATTTTATTATTCTGTTTCAGTTATATATACTGAAGAGGTTACACTCATTCAGTAATTGTGTTACCTTCCAAAAGCTCACCAAGCAGTTAAAATGCTAACATGGAGTCCTGTTTAGAAAAATATTAACATTTTGATGAAAGCAGATATATGGATAAGTCTTTATTTTTTTTTTTTTTTTGGGGTCTGTAGGCAACATCTAGGCCTTTAATTATGAAGTCCTTTATATCAAGCACAGTGTGCTGAATTCTGTAAGATCACAGCTGTGAGTGGTAAGTGCAGCAAAAAAGGCCTTTTAGCTCAATCATGAGAAACAGTGATTCAAAGACGCATTAGCCACAATGAGAAAAGATCCCATTTTTAGCTAATTTGCATGTCTCTGAATCTCTTGATGATTATCACAAGTACTAAGAAGCACTTTGTTATGGTGATCACTTCTGGTGGCTCATGCATCACCTCCCTAATTCACTCCAAACACATACATCCCCTTACCTCTCAGCTGCTCCTGAAGTTACAAAACATCCATGATTTTGCCTCTTTTAACTATGTTGTCCCACTTCACTGACAGTTACAGTCAGTCAGTAATGCCAGACATTAGAGTTTCATACTTTCCATGTTCAGAATATGCCTTATGCTGGAAAACTAGTTGTTCTATTAATATTTATGTGAGTTAAATATTAGTCTAGAATCCATTGTCCTTAATCCATTGACTGTAATGAAAACAATGGACCTGGGTGAAGTGGAGGGGAATCTCAGCACCTGTCATGCAAGGGGAGAAGCCCCCTGTATCCCTTGACTGTTGCTGTCAGTTTGTACAATCGTAACTTAAACAATTCCCATGACTGATGTAGAGCCTGCATAATGATCCTGGATTGCCAAAACCTAAATCAAAGATTAACAGAAGTCACAGAAGTGCTAGTCATAATGAAGATTAACAGGTACAATGAGGATTGTTCCAAATATGTCTAAAGTTTTACACCCTGAATGGCAAAAAAATGCATGCACTTTTAGGATGCTAATTGTACCTAACATTAGCGTTATTCTTTTCTGTTATCTCTAAATGGTTACATGCCCTCATCTTCACAAGTCAGTTCAGGCCTGAATTTTCTGACTGTATCTCTCAGTATAACAAAAGAAGAAAACTAATACATGTTGTAACATTTTGTGAAAAAATACTCCATAGCATTTATTTACATTTGATAACTAAGTAAGTAAAAGTGGCCCAAGACTCCTGTTCAGTATCCCAGGCCAAAAGGCTAAAACATCAGATGGGCATACCACTTGTACAGAGCAGAACAACATTTCTGTGCATGCATAATGATAGCAAAATATATTCTTACAACAACAAAAACATAATACATATAAAAATTTCCAGAGCAAAGAAACAAAATAATAGCAAAAGATAGTCTTATATTATAGCATTAATGTTTTATAGCATGCTGTAAATGTAATTTAGAAGAAGTAGAGATGACTACATATATTTTCCTATTAACAGAAGATGGCAAGAAGAGCTTTATTAACCAAAGGTCGGGTCTAAATAGCAGTATAAATAGTGATCTGATAATACAGTAAGTTTGGCAATGATATATAACAACACCATTGCATAACCCGTATGTCTAAAGCAACTACATTTGTTTTCTTTGGAACAGGTGTGTCTAGTTTTATTGAAGGGATTAGTTTTTTGCTCCCTCTGATATTTTCTGGAATAGGATTTCAATTAGCTAGTGCATTTTTTTCTAAAGGGCTTTTCAACACAATATAATTTGTATTGTGGTCTGAGAAATTATAACACTTTTGTGTATATCAGTATTATGCCTGGTTTCTGGCAATTAGTAAATTTACAAGAGGTGGGCAATATCTAGCATTTAGTAACGTAAAGATTATTGTATTCAATAATATAGATATACTTGCTATAACTGGAAGGCTTTTTTCTTTCTTCAAGGTTAGATATATAGATGTCTTTAACTGATTTAGTAGTTTAGTAATTTGGGCTTCTATGTGATTAACAGATTCATAGGTTGGTACTGGGCTATCTGCCCGAAGGCATATATTAGCCCAGCCACGTTGTGCGATATTCATCGCCCCTTTAGTAGTTCCCTAGACCCTTGTACTAGCAGCTAGTACCCTTGGCCCCTATCTAGTAGTGCTGTTGGTGTGATCCCCGGTGTGAACTTTCTGTTACCCATTCACTCATCAAGGTTCCTCTTGAAGAGTGATAGTGAGGGGCTCTGTCTTATGTAGATCGGGACCCTGTTCCATAGTAAGGGAAGTCTCTGTGAAGGGAATCTATCCCTCCAGCATGTTCTATTCATTGTTGCATTGAGGTTTATATCCCTAGAGCGTGTAACTCGAGTAGATTTGGTTTTGCTAAGACGGAGCATGTTCAACAATTCTGGGTTGGACATGGCTCTGTGCGTTAGACAGAGATCACCTCTGAGAAAGCAGTATGCAACAGAGAACAGTCTTAGCTTTTTCAATCGTGCTGCATAGGGCAACTGTTTGAGGCCAGTAATCCTCTTGGTTAGGTACCTCTGTGGTCTCTCCAGCTGCTGGAGATGTCTAGCCAGGTACATTCCAATTGGTGCATTGTATTCAATAATGGATCTGATGAGGGAAGAGTAGAGGGGGCACCATTACATCCTTAGATCTTGATGCGAACCCTTTCGTGATCATATGGGTCACATAGAAGGATTTTCTAACCACTTTGGCAACATGGTTATCAAAGGAAAGCTGACTATCTACTTGGGTCCCTAGATCCTTTATTTCTTCTTCAGATTTAATGAAGGAAAGACTTTGATCCAGTATTATTCCTAGGTATCTTTGCTGTTTTGTATAATGGTAAGGCTATTCTAGAGTGATCTTTGATTGTAATGACAGGAATATTTTTTAATCTTTGTGATGTTCCAAATTAATTTAAAGTTTGCATGTAATTGAAATGGTAAAGATGTTTACAATTGTAGCCATTCTGTGACAACAATTATCTCCATAAAGTAGACAACATAAATGTGATAGGATCCAAGATAAATCATTTATACAGATGGAAGAGAGCAATAGCCCAAGGACAGATCCCTAATGTTTGCCATTAGGTGCAAATCCTATTTCTGATTGTATGTTTAGGCCAAACATTCGAAGTGTTCTTTAGTAAGGTACTCATATCCACTGTGTTACTCCAGTGGAAAAACTCAGCCTGTTTGTTCATAGTTTTACATGCCCTTTTAGACAAAGGTAAATAGCTCCATTTAGTAATCTTTAATCAGTGTTTGCTCTTATATAATCAGCTAGTGAATATACAGCATCCATAGTACTGAAACTGGGTCAAAAGCCATGTTGTTGGTCAGTTAGTACGTACTATTTTGACTGTATTCTGCACTCTATACATGTAATTCTTTGTAGTAGTTTTCAGATGTGGATATAGGTTAGCTATTTGGTAGTAGTTAGAGGGTTTTGTAGGAGATGCTCCTTTGACATGTGGGAGCATTAATCTGTGTGGTGTGGTGTCTGTGGTAAGGATAAGATGAAAAATAAATAATATTGACTGACTCTGTTTCTCACCCAGCCTTAAGTCAGTTAGGTTGCCTGATGTAAAAATCAGGATTATAACCAGACTCGGTTTTCCAAGGAGGTCTAATACTTCTTTTTGTTTAATAGCTTTGAAGTAAAAATACAAATATGTGAGATGTGTGCAGAACTGTAGTTGATTTAATTATGTTATGAAAAAGAAGCATGTTTGGTTGTGGTAAACATGCAACATTATCCTTCATTTCTTTTTTTGTTTTGTTTTTTTTGATTAGCCAGTAATTTATCTGTGGCCATTTTTGGAAATCTTTTATCCATATTTCTGTTCCCTTAACATTGTTTGCATTAGCATCATGGATATTTATTGTCACCCGTTGTCATAATTTGTTATAATGTTCTTTTTATTTCTGTTTGTTGTTTGCTTTCCATTTGTGCTATGCTTTATTTCTGTATTTTATTTGCACCTGTCCAAAGGGATATGTTTCCTCTCATTCATAATTTATTGAATGGGTATACCTTGTGTTGTAATGGAATTAATAACTTGTAATGAGATTAATACAATATAGAATGCTGATAAAACCGAGGTAAAGTTTTTGCATGTATATTATTTGAAGTGGTTTGTAATATTTTAGAGACTGTGATGAGAATGAAGAGACCTAAAGGCTATGATCACTTACAATATTGGGAAGAATGCAGCTTTTATAATTTGTTTAGATTCTTAGTATAACATGTAAACCTGAACTATGGCTATTTTTCTGAATGATGCAGAAGCCAAAGGTTCTTTAAGTAAAACACATTGTTGTAATGGGAAACTGTTATGTTTTTGTAGCCCTAAGAGATTACATTGTAATAATAAAGAGAAAGAGGCCCATTTCATTACTGAAGGTTACAGAGTATGACAAATCTTGTTTCAGTAGGCATTATCCTGTGGCAATGGTAACGGTCTTAAAGTTTTCCCTGCAGCATCCCATCTTCCTAATTGTGATGTTGTCCAGAATTGAAAGATATATTACAGCTTGTTTATGGGTGAACAAATAATACTGGCCTTGTGTTTTTCCCCTTCTGAGTACACCCTAGAAGTTCTGAATGTTTAAAGATGAAAATATTTACCTTTCTCTTATCTTAAGCTTATAGTTAGATAGATGGATAGACAGACAAATGTTGTTACAGTGTTCTTGTTGAAGGCTGCAGAAGACTTTACTGACTCATCACTGTTTCATTTTTGCATTGTCTATTTAATTACTGAGGTCAAGTTGTAGAACTTTGTTATGTTTCAGAAAGGATACTATTATTGGTAGATCACTGGCAACACAACCTCTCCCATTCCTGATTAGGCCACTTCTCCTTACATGTCTCAATATTCCATGGATCCTGCTTGCTACTTTTTTGTATTATCTATCCGATAGGTGATTACAGGATGCAGTACCCTCTACACTTGTTTCCCTCTTAGTGACTGCAAAGTCTGTTGTCTGTGTTTACATCTTCGGTTCCCATGCCTAAACAGAATGATAAGTTTGTGGCATTATATAAGACGAGAGAAAATAATGATGCATTTAGGAACCTGTCATTTCAAAAGCAGCATTAGCATGTCCATAGAAGATCCATCAACACCAGTAAAGATTATTTCTACAGTTTCAGTAAATATGACTCCCATCCTGGCTGTACTAAGAACCAAAATATTAAGGTAGGTCAGCTGGACTACATCCAAATATATGAAGATGGACAAGTGGTCAAAATACACTTTTGTCAATGGAGGTCACTGTAAAATGAAGCATCCCTTATCTCAAGGTGCACTTACCTCAGAATTCTTTCTTTTATGTAAAAGCGGTACAGAGATTTGCCTACTAGTATCTTGAACAGTGCTGAAGATCAGTTCTGCTGTCTTCTGAAACATCTTATGTCAGAGAGGACTTAGCTTAGACCCTATTCATCTTGAGTATGGATTAGAGATGTGGCTGTAAATGAGAAATATATGTCCGGTCCTTCACACCTATGGGGGTTTCTGTTTACTGGCAGTTACTCTTTAAAGTAGTAAAATGATGCTAGATACAAAGACAAGTTATTACTTGTAAGAGTTTGATGTGTTTGTCCAGTATTACTCCCTCATTGAATCCCTAACCATTTGTTATTTCTTGATTTATCTTAATCTCTTTTTTACCCATGAAAAGTATGACAGGTTTTAAATAGTTTGGACTGCTATGGATTTTTTCCAAGAGATTACACACTTCCATCCATTCTGTATTCTTTAAGAAGCACTCACTAGGTTCAGTTGATTTTGATTAAGAGAGTCGTTCTACTTCAGGTCAGAAAACAGTTCCTTGGAACTGCTTGCATATAGTTAAGAAATATATACTTTGCGCCTTGCATTTTGCCTTTTAAATTCAGTGGCATTTGAAATGTTGTTGACTTTATTCAAAACTTAGTAATATATATAATATGTTAGCTTTTAAATTATATTTTGCTTGATGGTGAATGCTGTATTTCATTCACATTTATTTTTGTATTAGATCTAGAGAATGCGGAATTAGTTATTCATTTATAGATGAACAATGTTATACAGTTTATATTTTTTATGATTTCTCTGTCATGTAACAGAGATAAACAAGAGAAAAAGGATGGCTATGTGAAGTTGATTTAAGTCTTTGATGCACTGATTTGTTTGTGAGGCATCAGTCAGTCTTGTAGAGCATAAATTCTGTACAGAGTTTCCATTATTGGGGATTGTTGTACATGTTAGCACATCTCAAAGAAAGTGCTCAGTGTAATAGGGCATTTCATGTCACAAGACCTCTTGAGCAACATTTGACAAGTTATAGCAATGTCCTTATGGAAGATGAAAAATAGGTCCTCAGTGTCTGAGTAATTTATTGGCATCATTACAATATAGTAACAGGTGTTAAGATAATTAATTTTATTCACTGATCAGACTGCAGTTCAGCTCGAAATTCATTTGTTCTGTCAAAGACGAGTTGCCATTTTTTCTCTTACTTAACATGTGGGAAACACTCAGAGTATATTATTTTGTGAAAAGCCAGTCCAACTGTTACTTCAGGAATTCTTTTACTATAAGACCATTTAGCAGACACCAGAAGCTGTGGCAACAGAAATTTAATTTATTCCTCACTGTGAGTGCAGTTTCAGAGAAACTGAAAAAGTACAGTGTTCCACATTTCTGTATGTCAATGGAGAAGAAACCTTGAAGCAGTTTAATGTATTTACCTTTCAAGAAGATAATAAAGAATGTAGCAGTAATTGTCAGTGGTGCGACAGGTTAACTTTTGTGGAGAAGGTTGTAGGTTATATTTCCTCACCAGGTGGATTGATTGGTGATACTACAGTGCAATATAAGGAGGAGGATGTACTCCTGTGCGTGTTATCTTTCAAATGAGACATTAAACTGAGGTCTTATCTGCCTTAGTTGATGGTACCTCAGCTGGCTGTAAAAGATCCCACTGCACCTCAAACAGAGTAGGTTTTTTTATTGCTGTATACATTGCATATTATTTACATATTTACATATGTACATTATTTGCATCTGTTTACAAATCTCCCTGCAGTATACATTTCAATTTAAGCTTCCCCCCACTCTTTTATCCACAACCAAAACAATAGTTTCTCCAGAATCTTTGTCAAAGTCCATTTTCTATTGTATTTAATTTCATTTAGTCTCTAGTTCCATATAGCCCATTAAACATAAACTATTACTCCGTCCATTTTCTTCACTTCACTTCTTCCTGTTTTCTTGTACCATAATAACTAATTTCTATTATGTCCATATTTAACAAACTTTTCTCCCAATTATGATTGCATATTTCTTTCTACAAATTATTAACTCATTCACATTTCAAAAACACATGCTCAGTAGCCTCAAGCACTCCACATTTATTACATATTCTATTTTGTTTTTCTTGTATAGCATATTTCCTTAGCTGGCAATTTTCTAATAGACAATCTCCATAAAAAAATCATTACATTCTTTAATCTTTTTACAGTTATTATATCTCATCATTATGTTTTTTCTTACCTATTTCTAAATCTTTCCATGGATCAATGCAATAAAATGCTTTCATAATATGTAAGTACCATTCCTTTCAATTTTTCTCACGTATATTCTTTTTTTAAATTTTCCATAACACAATTTTGTTTTGGTACTCTCTCATTTCTTCATTCACAATGCTTTTACTTCTTTTTTTAACTTCCATTCCTTCCCACAATTCTTTGTATTTATAATATAGTATCATTTCTATAAAATTTTTAATTTTCCTTCATAATTATTTTTAATACCTTATATAAAATTAAAGATGCTGCGTGTACTATTGGGTTTATTAAACCCAAGCCTCCTTGCTCTTCTTTCATATATAGATTCCCTCTGCCCCATATGAAAGAAAATATAATCATCATTAGTTCCTTTTCATTCTTACTAGCATTTTTTCCTATTAACATGGTGTTCAAGTGTGTTTTTTTTTTTTGTATATGAAAATCTATATGACTTCCAAAAAATAGTCATATCCTTTATTTGTTTGAGTACAATATCCCATTGTTGTTGCAGGTATTTATTCCTTCCAAATATTATCCCTACTATAGCTATATATTTTCATTGAACTCAATACCTCCTATCATACCTTAAAAAACAAATCATTTACTTTTCTCTTTATTTATACTTAAAACCAATTTTTTAATTTCATTTTTCATTTACTTCTTCTATCCATACTTTATTTTAACAATTAATACAATATCATCCAGATAGTTATACATTTTTGGCAGTTGTACTTCCTTCATAATTTTCTATCCACTACTACTTGGCATTTTATTAATTTCTTTTACTATTACATTCATTACTAATGAGAAAATTATACTACTAGCTGGGCAGCCTTGCTTTATTCCACAGTCTATTTTTATTTCTTCCACAATCCTGCCAGTTACATAATTGCTTTCATAAACAGATTTTATTACTTGTTATATTTTTTGCTTACATTATTTGCCTGCAGAATTCCCCATAATGATTTATATTGAATATTAGCATATGATTTACTTATATCCCCCTATCATTACCTTTGCTTCAACATTTTTATGTATGATACCATCAATTGTTTCTCTTATTATTCATAATAACTCTCGACTTCCTTTTCTTCCAACTGCATTTTGGAAATATTTTCTATCCATTATTTTTGTAACCTTTTTGTTATTATTCTCATAACAATTTTATAATCCGTATTATTCAATGTTATAGGTCTCCATTTTTTTATCTCCTCTTTATTTCCTTTTTTAAATATAAAGTTTATAACTCCTGTACATATGTCTTTCTCTTTAATTTGGTTTCTAACCATTCATTCATAACTTCTATAAAAATGATTTTTTACCATTTCTTTATACATACCATATTCAGTTCCATCCAGTCTGTTGCAGAGTTCATGTTAATATCTGTAGAATTTTATATGATTCTTTAATAGTTATTTTTGTTCTAAATGCTCATTATCTTTGTTATTTAATTTTTCATCTTTGTCAATTTGTTCTATGTTTTCTTCTCTTTTAAAACATAATTCAAATACATAATCTTTAATTATTTCATATATTCCTCCTTACTATTTTATTGGCTTACCTTCCTTATTTTTTAATTGTCTTATTATGTTTTCCTTCTTTTATTTTACTCAACTATGGTGCTAGCTCTTTTTTTCTTTCCTTGTAAACAATATTTTTTGTTTATATAGCAAGTTGTTTATTTTAATTTGATTAATTTTATATATGTCTCTTTCTTTTTCATAAAAATCATTTTTTTCTCTAATAAGTGTCTGAATGTTTCTTGACTTAGTATCTTCTAGCTCTCTTTTTCTTTTCTTCATTTCTTCCTTATACATTAAAAAACACTTTTTTATATTTCTCTTTAAACTAAAGCCATCAAACCATCCATTTCTCATAAACTCTCTCATATTCATATGTTTTTTCCATAATTTCATAAGTTCTTTTTTCTCTTCTAAATCTAATTCCTTTTTATTAATTATATTTATTCCTTTTCCTGTTGTTATATATTCTTCATTTTCCTGTTCTTTAGGCCATGTAGCCACATGATCTGAAAATCCAGCATACTTCATTCCTTTGTTTTCTAACTTTTAGACTATCAGATATTAAAAATAATCAATTTCTGTCCTAACTTCATTCCTTTCATAGGCCCAGTGGTTATTCTCCCATAGACTTAAATTTCAACACTTCATAACTTATTTAACCATTTTAATATTATAATTGCTCTTATTTGTTTCTTAAATTACAATTAAAATCATCCACCATTATAATGTCCTTATTTGCACAAGCATATTCAAGAATTTAGACATTTCTCTCTCTTTTTTTTTTTTTTTTTGTTAAATATGCATAGAAAGCTATAATTCTATACACATATTTTTTCATTTCAAGTCTATGTAATTCATTCTAGTTCCACTCTTGTTACATCTAATATTTTAATGCTTTCTTGACATAATACACATATGCCTGAGCACATTTCTTTCCCCATGTTCCAAACTACTGCACTATTCCAAAATTTTTCAGTTTGTGTTCTTTCTTCCTCTCTTAATAATCTGATATCTTCTAAAACAATAATATGTGCATCTACTGCAGCAGACCATTGTAATATACTTATTCTCCTCTTAACATTTTTCATACTGTTCACATTTAAAGCTAATATTTTCAGCTGTTAAAAACAGCTAGTATAATAAAATGTTTATCTCTTTCCTTTCTTATTTTGTCTAAGCATTACATTTTTGAATTTTCTTTTCCTTTTTTTAACACTTTTCCCTATCAAATTCTTTTTATTTCCTATTGTATGACAATCAGTTGTTTTCCTCACTTGTCTCCCTAGTTTCTTTTTCCTTGTTACGTTTTTAACTTCATGCACAACCTCTTTATCAGTCACATCCTTTTGTACATTTTCTTGTATAACACATTATATCTCTTTGTCCTATTTTTATTTTCTTGCACATTCATTTCACATTCTAGCCATGAATGACCAGTATTGCCACATTTTGCATTATGCCCTGTTTTACCACTTAAATAGCATATTTTAATCACATTTATTGATTAAATAATATTTTTTTTACACAAAAATAACAAGTCTTTAGTTGATCTTTGTATTTCACAAAACCCCTATTGCCATGAGCATTAATAATACTAGGTATTTAACATTATCATTTTCCATTTTCAGTATTATACCACATTTCCATCCCCCAGTCCTCTTTCATCATATTTTTGTAGTGTTCATTACTTCTTTACATATAGTTAACAAATGTTCAGTTTTTTTGCTTTAGCTTCAGTTCTAAACTGTATCATTATTCTTGTTTTTTGTTGGTCTGTAAAAAGCTTGCAGCACATATTCTGACCATGGATAAATAATTTTCTTTTGTTCCTATGTACCCAAAAAAATTCCATGGCCTGCCCAGTCTCAAATATCAATTCACAAAAAGTCTCTTTATTAAGTAAAATAAATGGTCTTACCTCTTTTGCTTTGACACCCAGAGGTGCTATGACAGAGCCCCAAACCTCGCACTTGTCCAAATTTCCTTCTTTTTTTACTGATCATACATATTTTATACATCTTTTTGTTTCTTTTATTTCTTATTTCTTCTTTGTTTCTTCTCCAGCAGTTTGTGCATAAGTTTTTGTCTCTGGAACCGTTTCCTGGCACAGTCTCTTCTTCTCCTTTTTCTTCTTCTGTTTTTTTTTTCCATGATGTCACTCCATGAAATTGCTGCTCCATTTTCTGGCTCTCTTTGGTTTACCATTTCTTCCAAATAATCATCCCACAACACCCTGGATTGGAAGGTTGTAATTATGCATTTTCAGAGGTAACTGTCTCTCTTTCAGACTTTTCCTCCAATGCCACAATTGTTTCTGCACACACATCATCAGAAAAAACTTTTGGTGGTGATTCTACCATTTCAACTAAATTTTCAGCAACTTTCACTCCATTTTCAACAAAAGCTGAATCAGCCATGTTTTTGCCCTGTTCCTCCTGGCTACCTCCATGCCTGGACAGGAAACCGGAAGTCAGGATGTGTAACACACAAACATTTCCTACGACTACCAAGAGTAGGGGAAGTTCCCTGATGCCTTGCCAAATTTCACCTAGTAGTATGAATCGTCTCCTCTGAAAAAAAGGCTACTAGCCTGGTAGGACTATCCTGGTTAACAAAGGATGGATAGATAGATACATAGATAAATTAGGGAAATTTCAGAAATTATTGGAAACCTAGAAAAAAATCTGCCATTTATTTGCTATTCATTTCTTAGAGAAAACTAGAACTTAATGGAGACTACAGGTACTTATGCTACTCATTTAAAGACTTGAGCCAAGGAGTGTAAATTTGGTCAATTACATTATTCAAAAATATGAGAGCGTAGTTTGTGATGGAAGCAAGTGTCAAACAAGAGACACTTTTAAGAGACACATGCATAACTTATGTAAATCTGTGTATTTATACACAGTGACTAAAACTGTAAGTACACAGCCAAAAGAATTAACTGAGGAATAGTAAGTGTCTAAGATAAATGTGAGTCAAATAAAGTATGGCAAAGTAGAGGTATGTAATAACGGTAATATCAAAGAGCAAGAGAGCTTTGAGAAGCACAGGAAATATGGTACAGTTGAAATGCATGCCTCATGACCTAGGTGTGGCTTTACATAAAAGAAAGAGAGGATTCCAAATTTGAATTTCATTTGTACAAACTGTGGTTAAAATAATAATTTTGCAAAGATGTTTAGTATAAAAATTAAAAGTGTTCTAAAGTATGTATGTGTTATTGAGTTAGAACAGGAAAACAGGTACTGTTAAATTGGAATTTATGACCTGAAAGCTAAGAACCCAAGGGTAGTGCAACAACATAATAATCTTTACTCTAGACAAGAGAAGCATGCAAAGTGTTGCAGAGTGTAATATTGTTCTAGAATATACTTTAGAAGGTCTGGGACTGAAAATCTCTGAAACAAAAGCAGTATGCATATTACTTAAATAGTCAGAACACTAAGTAAAGCTGCTGAGTCAAACAATTCACACAAACAAAAACATAATGTAAAAATGGAAAAGCCAACTGATTATTTGAAATTGTAACACCAGATAAGAATATGAATTTGCCTAATATTTTGGGCCATTTGACTATGAGAAGTTTGCCATGATGAAATGTAATCACAGTACCCAAGCACAGATTAATCTTGTATAGAACCAGTCACACCATAACAGAGTCATCTGAAGTACTGTTTAGAACCATAACAATATTTACAGACGTGAGTAGATTTCATAAGAAATGCCATAGTTAGATAAGCCCTGAAACTCTACCAGTAATACATGTTTGAAGGAAAGTGCCAGCTGATTTCAGTAGTTGAACCAGCCAGGCACTGAAGTGAATGAAAATCTTAGGTGTCAGTAAGAGACAGAGGGGTCCAATAGAATGAAATGGTGTTTTCTCCTTGTAAAGCACTATAGGATTTGTATTTGTATTGATTTGCAAGATATGAATAAAATGATCATAAAAGAACATTACCCACTGCTTATAGTTGAAGAAGTGATCCATTCTATGCCA
Source organism: Protopterus annectens (assembly GCF_019279795.1). Classification (NCBI taxonomy): domain Eukaryota; kingdom Metazoa; phylum Chordata; order Ceratodontiformes; family Protopteridae; genus Protopterus; species Protopterus annectens. The sequence continues at coordinate 319,047,707 of NC_056742.1, read as the reverse complement.
AATGATAAACGTTTTTTTCAATATTAGTTGAGAAACTAGGGATTCTGACAGATGGAGCTCAGGAAGAAAGCACCAAGGTATGCACATTCAGTTTTGTATTAACACATTATAGATTCTAAACATTTCTGTTTGGCATCTCACCAAAGCCACAGGTATTTCAGAGAACTGTTGCGTAAGTAACTGAAGGCTTAAATCTTAATCTTAAAAGATATTGCGCCCATAAATGGTAATGCGTTAGTGTGTGACCAGACACAAGAAGGGTGTGGCAAGAGACTGATACCATTCTTGAACAGACTGAGATGGTAGCCATTTTAAATTACAGGTATAAAATTAGTGTAAATTGTCTGAAATAAGAGTCATATTTTAATGTCAGAGGGACTAAAACCAGATTCAGAGAAAATCATAGTAGTTGTGCAAATGTCAAAGCAAGAAGACACATTAATGAGATTTCTAGGACAGATATAGTATCTTGCAAAACTTTTACCTGATATATATTTTATAAGTATACCTGTTACAAAGGTGTTGATACAAGATATAGCCTGGAAATGTTATAATGAGCATGAAAGATTTTTAAAATACTCAGGAGGTTAGTATGAGAAGCACCTATATCGAAATGTTGTAATGTAAATAAGCCAGAAATGTCTTAAAAGTACATGCCAATCAGAATGCTATAAGAACTGGGACCTTACTTGAATAGGGACAAACTGTGTAGGAGTCAAGAGAAGTTATAGATGCTCAAAGAAGTCTGCTCATTTAAATGAAAAAAAAATGAAATGCTAATTTACTGATGTGAGAAATACCATATATTATTCCATTATGTATGATAAAATATACTTAATGTTAAATATAAAATCACATCATTAAGAAGTTTGAACATTAATAACCTAGAACACCCTAAATACTGAACCTGCAAAAGACTGAGAAAACAAAACTATTTCCTTTCATGATTTTCATCTTAAAATTCCCCATAACACTAGCCTCAAATTTGTTTGAATAGTGGTAGTGTTATGGGAAGTTTCTTAAAGGTAAGGGGTGGGGTTAGTGTTGGTGATAGGGGCAGTGTAAGGGTTAGCAAGCATCACTAAGGTGTGGATTACTATTTTGTGTACACTGAAGTTATCAAGCTAAGAACTACTGTTAACTACTTTCTAATAAGTCAATTGAAATCCTTTTTTCTCCATGCTTTTTCATGTCAACTGTCGGATGAATAGTTGAAGTCTTAAAAGGTGTTGACAATGAAGAACCTAACAAAAAGTCCTAGCAATAGCTATGGGGATTGTTAACTTGGCAGTTTTGGAATACAGGAGCACTCCATTGCAGGGATTTGTTCAATCAGCAGGTCAGTTGTGGATGGGAAGAAAATTTAAGAGTGAATTGCATTGCTAGAGAATCATGGCAACATCACACAAATGCTGCAAAGGAATGAGCAGAGACCGAAATACTGTCACAACTCGCACACCCTGTCTGATCTGCAGCAAGGAGAAACAGTCACAATTTAGCAGCCATTGACATCCCCACAAAGTCATAAACCCAAAGCATTTATAGCCAATAAAGCAGATGATCGTAGATCTTACTGGATTGGAGCAGGACAAGCAAGAGATTGTACAGAAGGAATATACAGCATCTGTTGAACACAAATGCATCAAAGAAAGAAGAATTACTGCAACCAGAAACAACACCAGAACACAGAGAAGTACAAGAGCTGTATAGGAGTCCTGTGTACCAAAGAGAAGTCACTTGGGCAGAAGTGTTTTACCGAACCAAGAAGCATAGTACGGTGTCATAAAATGATACCTAAAATGACATGAACCCTAAATGTGTTATTCTCCACAGAATAATGTGGGAAGTGTAGTCTGACAGTTAACATGATATATGTGGAGTTTATACAGTTCTTGCTGTGTGTGCAGCTTGACTCTAAAGACTGCAAAGTTGCTAAATTTCTATTTGAACATGCCTTCAAGGTATAAAACTGATCAGTGGAATGCTAGTATGGAATCAGTATTAATTGACTTATATGAATGAGGTTACTCATGCTTGACTACCTCACAAGTATATTTTTATATTAAAATGCAATGTAGTTTATGTTAGTATACCTTAAAAATGGGTGTAATAAAATTGGGGATTGCATGTCGTGTGGTCTCAGAAGACCTCATGGAGGCTCATAATGCATCTACTGTGACTGAGCTGTTTGTGAGAAACCTGGTGAACATTACAAATTTTACAGGGATCATGGAGTGTGAATGCAACATTCAGAAGGATTCCATGTGAGAAAAGGGAGGTAGCTTTTTGTGACATTACTCATTATAACAGAGACAGAATTGTAAGAATGGGATGCAATGTACCTAGCTGTGTCTATAGTCCGAGAGACAAGAAATTAAACCCTACAACTGCTGACAGTTGCTGGAGAGGCTTTATTGTACCAGGAGTAATTAATGGAGTTGGGAAAGGGTTTAAAGCACAAAACACACACACACACACACACACACACACACACACACTCACACACTCTGTCTCTCTCTCTCTCTTTCCCACTCTCTCAATCTCTGTGTAAATCTCTGTTTAGGAGTAATTTCAAATTTTCCCTCTTTAAACAAAAGAAAATTTAATAGGGCTAAGAGAAAGTGGATAAATCACATATACATAAATGACCTGGACCTAGAGTCTCATATGAAAGCTATGCATTTGTACTCTAAAAATGTGAAAAAAACGGGGCCAAATATGGATACATAGAAACTACAAATATTTACTTGGGGAAGATCTTTGAGCTTTATTTTATCAGTTTGTAATAGATGCAACAGTAAATAAAGATACTGGGTCCTGATGAAATGAAACCTAATGAATCCGTTAAAAACTTTGCTGAAAAGAGGCACATCCCAGTCATGCTATCCAATTAAACACATGCAAATAAATAAACCAGCAAACAAACTGTGTAAGAGTAGGCCTCACCAATGTTTCATCAGCCTATGGGCCAGATTCAATAACACCTACACTAAGTGTACACAATCTGTTTTCAAAAACATCCCTACCACATGTTTTTGTGCTTTCTAGTCACTCAGAAAGATTTTACTAAGTGTACATGTAGTCTACACTTCGTGGTAACCTTTATGAATCCCTTGTGTTATTTAAAGCTACAAGAAAATCAATAGGAAAACTAAAATTAGGAGTAAGAAGGTGTGAGTTATGCTTCTGCTGTTTCTGTTCACTCAAAACAGTGTATACTTATTGTAGTCATTATGAATCCCAGGGTATGTATGGCTTGTCTTCCCCAGCCCCTATGGTTATGAGTTTCCGCATGCTCATATGCAGCTTGCTGTCAGACATCTTAGCTGATATTTCATCTGAGTGCTTGAAAGGACCATGATCCTTTTTGTGGCCCCCATGCTCACTATATTTGACTTGAGCAAACTGTACAAAGTTTTAGCCTCTCAGTTTGTAACTCGGCCACAGTGAAGCTGGAACAAACCTCAGCCAGTCTTGTACATCAGTTTCCTGACGTGATCTGTGCACTTTTTTATTGTCTTCCCAAAAGATTTTCTTAACTTTCTCTTTCATTTCCAAGACCTGTACTTCATGCTTTGAAGGCCCATGTGATGGCCCTTTGGGAAGAAAGAACGCTCTGTATAAATCCTCTTTAATGGCTTCATTCCCATTCATATCCTGTCTTGTAGTTGTTCTTAAGACCACCATCTACATCAGTTTTATATTTACTTTGTAGATGGTTAAGACACGTAATACATTTCAGGGATGATCTGGGAACTTTGGTCTGAGTTAACTGGCTTGCTCAAAGCCCCTCAGCATACAAGTGAAGAGCGAAGAACTCAAACCCAGGTCTGCTGAAACTTATTAGCAGTTTAACACCATGAAATGCTAAGAGAAAAAGTTTCAGAGTATGGCTCATCAAACTGGAACAACTTGTCTTGTGCAGTTGCCTTTGCTTATTCTGTTTATCCTTTCCCTCGGTTACATATACCAAGTTCTTTTGGTACTCTCTGCAGCTTACTTTTTCCATACCAATTCATTCATTCATTTATTTTCTTGTGTCTTTATTTATTGATTGATGTATTGCTTACTGATTGGTAGATTGGATGAAGGACTTCTTTTTTGTCTGGGTGGTAGATGAAAGGCAAGCATACAGAGTAGAGCTACATAATGTATCCTTAAAGCTACATACTAAACAAGGTTAAGCAGTTCCATAGGTACATGTAATGTAAGCATAAAATACAAATACTTCAACTATATATTAACTTCATTTGGTGATGCAGTTGACCTTACGGTAGAGAATAACAAAGGTATATACAACAGTACATTCAGTAGACCGTGTAAGCACATACTAGAAGCTGGATGTGTTACTAAATAAACACACGAAACAAGGTGGAGAATTCCAGAGGTACCCATAGCAGAGGTAAAATGTTACAAATTCGTCAGCTGTATAGCATCTTCAGTAGGTGGTGTAGATCCCTTAAATAAGGTATAAAATTACAAAGTTATCTAAAGCAGTACATTCAGTAGGCTGTGTAACTACATACTTGAAAGGTGAAGATGGGGAGATGATGCTTGTTCCTAAAATGTAAGGGCCTTATCAAGTGTTTGATGAAGGAGTATCGTTTTGTGTTGAATTTAACCCTTTGACCCTTTCAGCATAAATAACAATAATTTAGCATCTATAACAGAAAGGCCTGTAAGATACATATATATTTTGCTCTATACTACTTAGTTTATAGTGATTTTATTTCTCCTTTTCTTTTGTATGTATAGTTTATAAATCTGGACCTTGATGCATTATAGTAGATTTGAAATACAGATCAAGAAAAACTGACCCATGTCAAACAACATCTGTATTTTAGGTTTCATGTAGCTGACTACCCCCCACCCCAGCCTTCCATGTTTGCTACAAGAGAAAAAAATCAACACTGATTGCTGTTGACTCATTTTGAAAATAAAAGTGTGTTTTGGAAATGCACAGGCTCTCTTAAGTTTTGGATTAGGAATCATGTTACAGCTGACCAAATTTCCTGGATTAGAGCTGTGGAATTTAGATTTCTGATGGAATTGTTCATCACCATTTGATGAAAGATGCATTTATTTCTGTTGTGGTAATCCACAGAACTTCTCCTGTCAGCCAAATATTAAAGTACTAGGTTAATTGCACTCTTGTATTACATAGATAAGTAGTAGCAATCACAAATTTGTCTGCCAAATGCTTCATCAGTTTCTGTAGACATTGCCTGTATTTTTTACACTATTTTAGCTACCCTGAAACTTGTTATTATTAATATTCTGGGAGGACAGGGATGCCTCAAAGATTTTTTTGTGACACACTGGCTTTGTAGCTTATGTTGTTATGAGCTACTTACATTATTCTGTGTACCATCATAGAGAAATCTCAGAAGATTTTAATGTGGTGGTGGTTACACATTAAGTATGGTCAGTCAGTACACAGATAGTCAAGCAAATATAGTGCTTCTTCCTCAAAAACTAAACTCAGCCTTCCACTGAAACATAGATATTAATTCATATGAGGCTCATCCGCTAATCCAGTATAACACTTTTTTTTCCTACCCTGCATAATATGTCAGAACACCCTTTGGGCAGACAGTGTAGAGCAGTGGATAACTTGCTTTACCGAAAACCAGGACACCTGAGTTTGAGTCCCATCTTCTCTCACTTGCATAATGTGTTTTTCTATGCAAGAAGTAAACTTCTTTGTTCTCCTGGGTCATCATTATCAAAACACCCTTTGGCGATTATCGACCTACATAATTAATTTTTTAAATTAACTTATTTTGTGAGGCAGTACTCTTTATCTGTAGGTCCTTTTCAACTGAAATTATAAGCTTGAGACAACTTTTATCTTTACTTTCTTTTCATTTGCTTTTGAAAGAAATTAAACTTCTTTCACATTTTTGCATTATTGGCTCATAATAAACTGAACAAACATTAAAAAATCAGTTTCTTTTGTACAAATCTATATGCCGGAAATATGGGAGTCATTAATAAGATGAATATCATTATTAAGCATTAGCTTGCATGATGTATTAGCTTCTGAATTTATCCATTAGTAGCAAATATTGCAAATTACAGTTTGTATATTTACTGATCCAGAAACTGGCCAGTAAATAAGATAATGTTCTCATCGGAGGCACAAGACAATAAAAAGAAATAATGAAAAACAATTTGCTATTTTCTTCAGCATGAAAAACTACTGTTCTGATTATTTTGCATGAGGGATTTAAACATGAAAGTAGGCGGTCCATTCTCATTAAGTCAAAGATGAGAAGTCACATTGTTATAATCCTTCCAAAAAGACTGCTGGTTTAGTAAAAAAGTTCATTATCGTTAATCCAGGTCATGGATTTTGCAATTTCTTTCAAGTTTCCTGCTCAAGATGCAGCAAAGGAAAAAACAACAGCAAAAAAAAAAAAAAGAAAAGAAAAAAAAAACAGACTTCACTGCCTGACTTTAAATTTTGCTTGTGCAGTCACAGTACCTTCGTCTGTTTTCCATTTTGCACAGTATAAACTCTAATTGTTAATCTACATAAATTGTTTTTCATTGTGTTTTTGTACATGGAAGGGTAGTCTGTGTCCCTGTTACGTCACACCAGCAAGTCTTCTGGGGCCCTAAAAAAGGAAGAACTCAGTACTGATGCAATGACAAGCCCATCAGTAGTCACCTGGTGACAGAAATGGATTATATAATGTCAGTGCTAATGTACGTAATTTACGTAGTGAAGAAACGTCATGGTGGAAAGGCTGTAAGATTTAGTTCTCACATTTCAGTTTAATAAGGAATGCAAACAAACAGTACATATATTTTTTCATGCCATAGTCGGGTTTTATAACCTGTATAGTCGTACATTTTGTTTGAACATGTCAGCATTTGTTATACATTTACTTATACATGGAAGTGTATCTTCTTTGTGTATACTAAAACACTGTGCACTAATACCTGATGCACTACTCCCACTGTGGGTGAGTAACACTTGCAACTTTTCTTGCAGCAATGAAATATTAAAGAGATTATCAGGCCTTCTGTGGTGTGAATGTGAATCAACATATAGCAAAAGTGCAGACTCATACTTTAGACTGCACCCTCCAAACTATTGCTGTTCTTTTTCAGTCAAAAGAGGCAACAGCCACAATGACAATAATGAGCTTCCTTAGGCAACCATTTAAGGACAATGGAGCTGACTCCATACAGTTCCTTCATCAGCCTTGCTGTCGTAGAGTGACTTATCACCCTGAGTAAGAGCCCCTCAGTTATATTGTTTCTCACTGCACAGCTTTATTGTTACCATCCTTTCAGAAAATAAAAATAAGTAACTTGATTAATTAATTTAAATTAAGTTAAAAAGTTAAAAAAAATTAAAGGATGTTTGCCATGACATCTGCATCTTCTGTCTTATGTGTTTTGTGTATTTTATTTCCTAGCCATTAAATCATTCCTCTGGAAAAGAGAGAGTATATATATGGGACCACACCCCCAAAACAGAAAGATCTTATTTTGTCTCCTTGATAACTTATGTTTAGCACTACAAATGGACCCCACTCTCCTGTGGTTAATTTACTAGAGTCTCAGCTGGGATTCTTGACTTGATTGGAGTATTTAATTCCAGCAACTCGTTCCTGTTATCTTACTGTCAGCACCAGTCTCCCTCTCCTTGGGGTGGTCCCATAAGTCTCTCTCCTGTAGATATGGTCCCATATAGAGTTACTGTTTTAAAGCTAGTCATAGTATAGTCACTGAGGATGTTACCAGATAGTCTTTGATGTTGGGTTTCTGTCACAACCAGTATCTGATTCAGGCTTTGCATATTCTTCTCTAGTGGAATTTTACCTGTTGCTTTTTATATCAGAGATTTCCCCAGTTGGTGAAGTTGATTTAATTGTAGTCATGACATTGATACTTGCTCTAGTCCATTGTTTCATTTCTTTCATCCATTGTTGTTCATTCTGCCAAGTTTAGATCCTAGATTAAGGATACCATCTTTTTTAATTGGGTCTATTGTGAACTTGTCACAGCTATTTGCACTAATTTCAGAATCTTGAATTCTGGATTTGGGGTTCAGCTAAACTTTAGATTGTGTACTGTGCTATTCTACATTTGACTTTTACTCAGTGATGTGTTATAAAGACATGTTGGTTTGAACTAGATGCTGAGGTGCTGAAACAAATTAGAGAAATGAAACATCAGACACTGCAAAACAGAAAAAAGTATCATTCTGATACAAGGATGAAGGAGCTACTGAACATTAATTTCAGTAATGGCTTCTGAAACCACTGCAGGAAACTGTGTTATACTTAAACCTAAAACATGTACTAATACTGTTTCCTCTTCAAAGTGAACTTTGTAAGGACAGTTGCAAATCCTTTCATAGATGGAAAGTAGGCAAATCATTTTTTCCTGCTTGTAGAGCTGTGTCTTATATAACATCAGATAACATAAGTAATGGTATGGTGAGATAAAATCAGGTAAACAAAGATGAGGAAAGTGCCAATATCAAAATAATGTGGGTGTATTAAAAATTATTACACCTCAAAGTTGTTGGCCAACCCCCTGTTTACCAGCATTCACATGTTCAACAGCTAGGTGCCGGTAAACTGAAATCTCATACACACACACACACACACACACACACACACACCAATTTAACTCTCTGTGGAGGCAAGTCACTCCTCATCCCATACTTAATCATTCTAACGCTGTGATCTTTATATGTCAGAGAAAATACATTTTAATTCCCAATAAATTTAGACTAAAATGCTATATCTAACAAAAGAGGCTTTTTTGAGTTTGTTGATATCACCACTGTGTGGATGTCATTGAATCAAGGAGCAATGGTGCTTCAACAAAGTATTAGTTTAAGGGTGTGCATACTTATGCAACCAGCTTAGTGTATGTTTTTTATTTTTTATATTTTTCCCCCTAACAGATTTGTTTGTTTTTCAATTGAATTGTACAGGTTATAGGTACCATTAAAGGTGGGAAAAGTTTTGAAATTATTGTGGTCTCATTTTTTATATCACAAAAACCTGGCATTTTAACAGGGGTGTGCAAACTTTTTATGTCCACTGTATATGTGCATGTATGTATATGCCTGAGTGACTGTATATGTGTTCAAAATTGTCTCTCTCTCTGTCTCTGCATCTGCCTATTGGTATATATATATGTGTGTGTGTGTGTGTGTGTGTGTGTGTGTGTGTGTGTGTGTAGATATTATTAAATCTTCACTAAACTTACATTTTAGATATATAATTTTTCCGACAACAGCATATCCTACACTAAGTTTGAAAGGTTAGGGAAAGGAACATTTCTTCATCAAAGATATAAAATATATGTGTAATGTGGTTCATTAGTGGAAAGGCTTAAAAAATCTGTATGTGTTACAGAAGACTAAATGCATGTTGTATATTAATACGTATTATCGCAACCACATTTCAGTAATGTTTCTGTCAAATGAGGTCTGCTAAGCTAGGAAGGTGTATGAAATCTTCAGAAGTGTTGTGTGCGAGTGTTTCTTTTTATATTGGAAGAGGAAAAAGTTAAGAAATCGTCTTCTTTGATAATGGCCTTTTCAGCCTTAGAAGGAGTGCTGCTTGTCAGTGACCGTTCCTCATCAAACTCATGCATCTCACCACCTTCACCCAAAGGCAACTGGCCCATTTCAATTCTGTTTGGGTGTACACACTGCAAGGGGTGATTGCTATGTTTAGAACGTGTGTGTGTGTGTGTGTGTGTGTGTGTGTGTGTGTGTGTGTGTGTGTGTATGTGTGAATCATTTAGCATGTGAGCACCTGTCGGTAGTACTGTATGTGGCTGCTGCGGCAACACAATCTAACACCCCCGGCCGAGGAATCTGGTTGGGAAGAAAGGCGTCACTCCCTTTGGAATCACTGTCCCCTTAGTCAGAATTTCTTGTAAGCACCTTTTTTTGGGATGGTTACTGACCCTGAGAAGCCACACTAAATATTCCTGAGCTACCTCCCTTTGCTGAGGTTGTCATCAGCAAGGTAGTATTTGCGATGCAGAGTGACAAAGTGGAATTCAACAAAATAATGACACAGGCCTAACACGAGTCCAACAATTGAAGTATTTTCTTCTTCTCCCTGCCTCAACCCATCAGGGACACATCACTACTTAGTTGCATACACACCCCTTTAAAGCTTAACAAACCCATTTTCTGGGAAAAGCAACAAAGTATGCCAGTTCTGAAGTGTGGTTGTGATAATACTTAAGTACCGAAATATAAACACCATTCCTGAACCTTTTCTAAATAATTAAAAGTTGACCAGACCTTTGCTTTTTACTAGTAATGAAGAAGTATGCCAAGTTGTTTTTAGTGGCTTTTCTGAGGATACAAAGGTTAGCACTATGAAGTGGTGTGGTGATCTCCCTGCTGGGACTGAGCATATCCTTTAGAATAAAATAGGCTACAACGTATGCTTTTGTGACTTTGGTAAATACACAGTGCTGAAAATTATGGTTGGGGTCTACATTGCCCCTAAATCTTAAGTGGTGCTTTAAATTTTTGTTGATTTTATCTTTTATGTTGGAATCATATTTTTTTGTCAGGTCTCATGCTATTGTATGTCTACATATATATATACATATATATAAGACTGTCAGACAAAATTAAAGAGTATTTGGGGGCTATTAAGTCTAGGAACATGAACAATGCTATTGCTAAACATAGTATGATGTGCTAATTTTGTTAAGTTTCAGTTTTTGGTGTTGGAACAGGTTGATGTTTTCTTTGGTAACATAAATACCTACTTGGAACTAAGGGAACTTAAGTGGCAGCTAATGTTGAACTCTGAAGCTTCCCCTGGTTTAAATGAAAATATAAACATAAAATGTGCTCTGAGATGGTTTAACTGATTAATTTGCATATATTCAGTTTTACAAGTGTTCTTTTGTTCAGTTTGAATGTATGCTGCTAGCTCATTGGTTAATGTATATAAGCATTAATAAGATTCTAATGTTCTCTCCCATGGTATGTATCTTAGTTTTTATCGTACTGTCATTCAAATGTATTGCATTTTGAAGAAGTTCTACCACCTATAAAGAACGAAAGCTTAATTATCTGTTCTTAGTCTGTGTATTTTTATTTATTTAAATATTTAAAACTTTATCTGTTGTTGCAGCCGCTTTTCATTTCATTTTTTTTATATTTAGAAGTTCACAAAGTGTGCGCGTGTGTGTGTGTGTGTGTATATATATATATATATATATATATATATATATATATATATATATTGATAGATATATATAGATAGATATAGATATATACATTTTGCTACCCAAATCTTGTTTCCCACTTATATACCTGAAAAGAATAGTATAAAACAGTGCCCTCCCAGTACAGAACCCTGTGAGATGTCACTGTTAGCCGACATCATGACGGGCAGATTATCCCCAAACCTAGAGCGTTGTGCTCTGTTATTTAAGCAATGCGGCGATATTGTAGTTGAGGGCCTCACCAGATGTGCAGTAGCAAGCCCTGCCCCAAACCCACCCCCCTGATATGTCCTTCATGAACATGCATTCCCTCCCAATGTACAACCGAAGAAAAAGTGCACTGAACTGGTGAGGCCCTCGACTACAATATTGCCGGAAAAAAACTGCCGGTCTACAGTGAATCGTACCTCTCACAACCTCCCATCTCCAAAGTGGGAAACACTAGCCCTCAAAATGTGAAACACATACCGACGGCTGTTTATTTAACCTTTCAGTCTACAGTGAATCGTACCTCTCAACTTCCCCATCTCCAAAATGGGAAACGAGATTTTGCAGGACAAACCATACCCACGACCACCGAAAAGAACGTAACTTACTTTTTTGCCAACATAAAAAAACTGTATTCAAATGGCATCTGCTATTGTTTATTCCTGTTTGAATAATAAGTGAATATTTATAGCGATGTCTTCATATTGACTTCATGAATATTCACCTGGTATTCGGCATGTTAGCTCGAGGGGGCACTACATCTCAGTAAATACTAATGGTAAAGAAATGGGATAGATATACTGTTTGTCCTTCAAAATCTCATTTTACCACAAAAATGTCCCAGTCTGGGCAACTAAAAAGGTGGCAAGCCTAAAGTATGGTCGCCGGTTTTCCAACAACATTTAGTTTCTGAACTGCATTAAATTATTGAAACTTACATTATATTTTTTATGAGGGGCAGGGAAGAAATGGGCCATTTGTGTACATTTCATATTTTCATCTCATGTATGCACAAGCAAATTAAATATGCAGACCGGGTTGTCACTCAGTTTGTGACATGCCCACTTCTGCACGAAACGAACTGGTGAGGCCCTCAACTACAATATCGCCTTTTTTTCTGGGTTTGAAGTTATGTAAAAAAGGCACTATGAGGATGTTAAATTTCCTGTTTAGTACTTGTATTCCCTAGGGAGAGAGGAAGCCAATCAGATGTAATACACTCCAGCTGGTTCCACATCTGACTTCAGGCTGACAGATACAGAAGTCTCTGTGGTATACAAATGTTTCTGAATGCATAACTTGGCTGTCAGTAAAAACTGCAAATGCTCTTTAACAGCATTTATAACTATTCAGATAAGCTCAGTCTATAGAAGTCTACTATTTTGCATCCATTATGTTGAAAATAACATTCAATGATGAGCATAGGGTATTCCCATGAGGCTAAAATCAGTGATTGCTTCCTGAGCCAGAGACTCCAGTGTCCACCATTGTCTACAATAATTCAGGACTACTGCATCAAAGTGAAAAGGTTTCTTATTGCATTGTTTCCATTTGAAACTGCATTTTTCAGTCAAAAACTAAATAGCCTCACTTTTGGCAGTGGTCTTCATGCATTTGTTTCATTGTTAACTTCAACATCATATTTAATGTAGTGATTATAAGACAAAACACTAGTTACCAAAAAGATAAAAATGCAAGATGAAAAAATATATAATAAAACATAAAATTACATAAGTACAGAATATAAAATGTATAAAGTACAAACCAAATTGCAACCAAAAAGTGACTGTAAAAGTAGAAGAGCTATAAAAGATGTCCTGGGACCAGTCCACATCATTATCACTAAGTGCCAGCTCATATGGATAACACTTAAAAGATTTGCAGAAGCAGACCAAACTTGGATACTTCCAAAGCCACTGTGGTGGAAGATTTCATCAATAACCCATTGGAAGAACACAACCACGGTTCATAGGTGTATACTAGGCTAATGACCACTGGGCCTTTATAAGCCTAGCCAAGCATCACAATTGTATCTACTGATTTGATGTGCCCTAGAGGTTATTTTAAGGGGTATATGTAAGCTAGGGCAAGATTTACAGGTGACCTCTGTCCAGTAGAGACATAGGAGCTAGACCTGAGATTTATTTCCAATTTCACATCTACTGGTCCAGGTTTCTCTTGTATAGGGTTAGGGACGAGCTCTTCTTCACATAGATGGGAAGTCTATTCCAGAGAAGGAGAATTCTCAGACACATACCTGTCCTAAAGTTTAAATTCCTAAATCAAGTAATTCTGATGTTATTTGTTTTGCAGATATGCAAAAGGTCCATCAGAGTGAGATCCACAGATGCCTTGTATGCCAGGCATAGATCTCCATTCACCAGTCTGCAGGAAACAGAGTATAGAGATGCAGCTTTGAGTTGCTCTGCATAGGACATGCAGTTTATGCCCTGTATTCTACTTGTGAGGAACTTCTCATTGCATATGCCCGGGCAGGTAAATACCAAAGCTATGCTCATCATTGAATGTTATTTTCAACATAATGGATGCAAAATAGTAGGCTTCTATAGACTGAGTTTATCCGAATAGTTATAAATTTTGTAGTCAATGATGGACCTGATGAGCGGTGAATAGGATGGAACAATGACTTCCTTGGACCTAGATGCCATGCCCATGCTTATAAGTTAAGCAACATATGTAAAATGATTTCCTTACTACCTTAGACGCATGTCGGTCGAGTCAATTCACATGTGTACCCAAATCTATGACTACTTGCTTGTACTCTTAGGGTTGTGTTATCATTGAGGGAAATTTCCTAGGGAGGCTGACATCCCAAAGGAAGAAAATTGGTGTAACTAAGAAAATTATTTTTTGAGTTAGGATACAGGATCTGAATTGCCTAAACATAGAAAGGCCTTGTTAAGTTTCAATCCAGTGGCTGCCCAAAAAGCAATTATTAGAAAATGGAAATCAAAGTCTAAACCAGCTGTACTTGAAGTAGTGAATTTTGTAACAAAGATAAAAGAACTGGAAGTGGGATCTTTAGAAAAATGTTAGGGGTAAACAACACAGAAAAAATAAAAATTGTGGAAATAATATATGCATAATAATATTTTGGAGGATTGAGTTTTAAGAGAGGGCAGGAATTGACCAATTTATGTAATGTTGGATTAATGATAATTATATAAAAGAATGTATGTGGTGTATAATGTTTATAACTGTGAACATTTTAACATGGTTTGTTTTATTTTATAAAATGTATGTTTGTCTATGTAGTAATTGATAATTCAATAAAGGTGTTAAAAAAGGAAAGAGTCTAGGGATCTAAACCTCTTCTTCAACATCAACTGCACAAGCCAGGGTGTCAGAATCCAAATGTTTTGGAAAAAGTTTTAGACTTCTGCAGAAGAGTTGAAAGAAGCAGGTAAACACGAACCAGGATAAAGTACCCTCTCAAAAAGAAGGAAAAAATCCAAATAACATATAAGGAGGATACACCAGGACAATCGAAGCCAACCAAGTAAACTCCAAATAAATTCCAAAATAGATTTTTATTAGGACACATAAATATGAGTGAGCGCTTTCACGTCTCCAGGGCGCTTCATCAGACTTAATTAAATATCACCATAAAACATCCTTAAATAGTAATAAGAGAGCTCCTATTGGAGAGCTAATACAACACCTAATAAAGAAGCTAGTCCATTGGTAATTAAAAAATAAGCATAGCGCTTCTCTGCTAATAGATACTATATGACTTGCATAACAAACAAAAATATTAAACACATAGATGCATATAAAAACATATAAAAGACATATAAAAATATATATATAAAAAACATGTAGCAAAACACACAAATATATAGGCTTAAAAATATGTATATAGAATGCATACAATAGTACAACAGTTAAAAAACTAGTCTTATTATTAGCGTTTAAAAGGTCTATCTACTAAAAAAGGTCTCAGGGAAATTTTGTCATTGAGACCATGACATCTATCTGCTGCTAGCTTAAGTATCCATTTGATTTCTTTCTTCTCTATATTGTTTCGTATACAACCTAATCTCTCAGTACTGTCAATATGTTCCAACACTAAAAAACTAAATGTGTGTGTGCTATCTCTTTGTAGCACGTGGTTAGCCAGTACATTAGTTTCATCATCTTTATTGATGGCATAAATGTGTTCCCTAATGCGCTCCCTTAGAGTTCTAGTGGTCATACCTACATAAAAACATTGACATTTCTTGCATTGACCTAAATAGACCACATTTCTAGTTTTGCAATCTGCATGTTTATTAAACTCATATCTTTTACCTGTGTCTGGATGTATGAATTCATTAGAATTCTTAATATAGCTGCATTGATTACAGGAACGACATGCATGCATACCTTTCCTTTGTGAAATCATGCCATCATATCTATTATTTTCATAACATAATAACCTCTTCAAAGACTTGGTGTTCTTATAACTAAATGCAGGTCTGTCTCCTACTATTTTCATAATATCTTCATCACGTTGTAAAATATTCCAGTGTTTTTTAATGGTATTGACCACAGAATAATTATTATTAGTATATGGTATTGCTATCCTTTTTTTATTGTTGTTAGCATAGTTGCTTCTGGTCCTAACCGAAGGCATAGTCCTACATATATATGGTTTATCCTTTCCTTCACGCTCTATATTATGTAGACCACTAAGTTCTTTCTTGTGATAACCCCTATCTATAAATTCCTCTTCCATATTCTCCATGGCTTCTATAAACACTGAGTCCTCACTAGTAATCCTTGAAAAACGTGCTGCTTGATTATTGATAACAGTCTTATATGTAAATAATAAAACGGCAGTACTTGGTGGACCTAACCCTCGCGACACAGGGAAAGACATTAACAATCTCCATTTTCCACTACCTTTTCAAGTGGAGAACAAACCCATTTGGAGTCCTCAGTACAGAGGAAGGAAGCGGAAAACTTCAGAAGTTCAGTTAGAGTTTCAACGCAAGTCATTGAAACCAATTCAGCGGACTTAATAGTCAATGTTTCAAGCTGTATTTTAACAGAACATGAGTTATCTGTTTTGACTAGAGGTCTTTCGTTCATCCCTTCTCAGAATATGGGTGTTAGTGAACTTATTGTTGATATTAAACAGTTTACTAGGAATGTTGCCTTAGCATTACAATTTAAGAATGATGACACCTATGCTATGAATGCTGGTTTTAAGAAACCCTCTGTATATATACCATCTTTACATGCTTTACTAGATAGCTTTGAGAAAGCTTGTATGAATGATTTTCTATTACATTTTGAGAACAATAAGACCAAACCTGAATTTTTTAATTTAACAAAGGAAGAGAGATTAGCTCTAAATACTTTAAAGAACAATACAGACATAGTTATTAGACCTGCTGACAAGGGAGGAGCTACAGTAGTTTTAGATAAAATTTACTATGATAATAAAATCACGGAACTACTATCAGATTCCAGTACTTATGTTAAACTTGATTCTGTGGATTTAGATAAGCTTATTAAAGTGATGCATGCTAACCTCTATAATATGCTAATATGTTATATAATAGATGAGAACCTATATCGCTATTTTTTAGTTGAGAAACCTCGGGTTCCAATATTTAGAGGTCTCCCAAAAATACATAAGGACATGAATAGTCCTCCACTTAGACCAATTGTGTCGGGAAGAGGTTGGCTAACAGAGAGTATATCCATTTTCTTAGAGAAACAACTTAGGCCAGTAGTAGATAACACTATGTTTATTCTTCGTGATACTCAACATTTTTTAGAGACTTTAGCATGTCACAATATAGGTGATGAGATAAAGGACTCAGACTATTTGGTTACGTTAGATGTGACAGCTTTATTCACGAGTATACCTAATGATGTGGGTATTGATTACTTGAGATTATTTTTACTACAAAAAGGGATGTCTAACAGCAAGGTTATTATGATTACCATGCTGCTGGATTTGGTCCTGTCCAATAATGTTTTTACTTCACACAACAGCTATTACCTTCAAGTAAAAGGCATAGCAATGGGCACTTCATGTGCCAATTCATATGCTAATTTAGTTTTAGCATATTGGGAATCCACTTATATTTTAGAACATAAAATCTACTCTAAGTATATTAGATATTACAGGAGATTTGTGGACGATGTGTTTTTAATTTGGAGAGGGGATCTCATTACTCTACAGGAATTCATTACGTATGCTAATGGCACTACTACGTTTTTAGAATTGACTAGCACTACCTCTCAAACTAAGATTAAGTTTTTAGATGTATTACTTAGAAAAGAAAATGGGGGACTTAGAACTGAGGTTTTTCGTAAATCCTGTAGGAAAAACACTATACTTCACAGAGACAGCATGCACCCTCCACATATATATAAGAATGTTATCAATAATCAAGCAGCATGTTTTTCAAGGATTACTAGTGAGGACTTAGTGTTTATAGAAGCCATGGAGAATATGGAAGAGGAATTTATAGATAGGGGTTATCACAAGAAAGAACTTAGTGGTCTACATAATATAGAGCGTGAAGGAAAGGATAAACCATATATATGTAGGACTATGCCTTCGGTTAGGACCAGAAGCAACTATGCTAACAACAATAAAAAAGGATAGCAATACCATATACTAATAATAATTATTCTGTGGTCAATATAATTTAAAAACATTGGAATATTTTACAACTTGATGAAGATATTATGAAAATAGTAGGAGACAGACCTGCATTTAGTTATAAGAACACCAAGTCTTTGAAGAGGTTATTATGTTATGAAAATAATAGATATGATGGCATGATTTCACAAAGGAAAGGTACGCATGCATGTCGTACCTGTAATCAATGCAGCTATATTAAGAATTCTAATGAATTCATACATCCAGACACAGGTAAAAGATATGAGTTTAATAAATATGCAGATTGCAAAACTAGAAATGTGGTCTATTTAGGTCAATGCAAGAAATGTCAATGTTTTTATGTAGGTATGACCACTAGAACTCTAAGGGAGCGCATTAGGGAACACATTTATGCCATCAATAAAGATGATGAAACTAATGTACTGGCTAACCATGTGCTACAAAGAGATAGCACACACACATTTAGTTTTTTAGTGTTGGAACATATTGACAGTACTGAGAGATTAGGTTGTATACGAAACAATATAGAGAAGAAAGAAATCAAATGGATACTTAAGCTAGCAGCAGATAGATGTCATGGTCTCAATGACAAAATTTCCCTGAGACCTTTTTTAGTAGATAGACCTTTTAAACGCTAATAATGAGACTAGTTTTTTAACTGTTGTACTATTGTATGCATTCTATATACATATTTCTAAGCCTATATATTTGTGTGTTTTTCTACATGTTTTTTATATATATATTTTTATATGTCTTTTATATGTTTTTATATGCATCTATGTGTTTAATATTTTTGTTTGTTATGCAAGTCATATAGTATATATTAGCAGAGAAGCGCTATGCTTATTTTTAATTACCAATGGACTAGCTTCTTTATTAGGTGTTGTATTAGCTCTCCAATAGGAGCTCTCTTATTACTATTTAAGGATGTTTTATGGTGATATTTAATTAAGTCTGATGAAGCGTCCTGGAGACGTGAAAGCGCTCACTCATCTTTACGTGTCCTAATAAAAATCTATTTTGGAATTTATTTGGAGTTTATTTGGAGTTTACTTGGTTGGCATCGATTGTCCTGGTGTATCCTCCTTATATGTTGTTTGGATTTTCTGCAGAAGAGTTCTTGATTTTTTGTTTGTGGCTGAGTTCCTACTGTCTAAATGTAAAACTGATGAATATGTGTTTTGATAAATCTGTTAAATTGTGTGTGGACAGTATTTGCCCTTTGTATAGATATTCAACTATATTTGCTGCACTCAAATGCTTTCTTTTTGTTAGTTACCGGTTAATCACTAGTTTATTTTATTTATGTATTTATGTTTGTGTTATTTTTGCTTCTCCTGATGAGCTATCAGGCTGACATTATACATTTGAATTTTAATATGTGCTTGGCAGTTTGTCAGTTTAGAAAGCTTCCATTGGTTAGGCATAGCTATAAATATAGCACCTTTTGCATATGGCTATGCTTATGGCAGAGCAGTTTCTTGTTTTCTATCTGCTGCTGTCTTAGATGTTATGCTTAGTTAAAAGGACAGCCTTTTCCTGATAATGTTTCTTTCTGTATCTCCTGAACTGATCTATGGACCTGGGACAGATATCTATACATATATTCAAGAACTAAAAAAAAAACATAAGATCCTAACCTCAGATAATATTTTTTAAAATTAATCCTGTTTTTTTTCCTTAGTCCACTAAACATGCAACTGTTTCTTTAAGACAAAAGTACTTGAATCCTTAGAGTCAGCTCTGAAAGCTACATGTTCTTCTTCTTCCGGCTTTTCCCGGTTAGGGGTCGCCACAGCGGAACTCCGGTCTGCTAATGATTGGCAGTAGATTTTTACGGTGCTGAGGTGCCAGCTCGACGCCCAACCTTCAGTGAAGACACGCCCATTCTACACATGTCTTTCGAATGCCACTCAACCGCGGGGAGGACATGCAGACTCCACACAGAAGGCACTCCAGCTGAGAATCAAATGGGAGAACCTCTTGCTGTGAGGCAACAACGCTACCACTGCACCACCGCGGCTTGACTCTCTGAAAGCTGCATATGATACCTAAAAGGACCCCAACCTTTGTACCTTGCTTCCTAAAAGGGTCAGTCTTCTTTACTGAGCATTTCCAAATATTATGAGAGGAGGATACAAAATCAAACTCCTCTGCTACTCACTGGCAGTACATAAGGCTGTAGTGTCTGTCTTCACTTTCACCTAGTAAGGAATTTTATGCTTTGGACAGTTTTAATAAAGTAGCATATATTACAGCAACACTGGTACTTTGTTTCATTCATTCACAGTATGATCTAGTCTCATTCTGCCCTGCTTTCTCAGACTCATGAAAGTATCTCTGTTTTGTAGGATTAATCAGACAGAAAGACTGCTAAGACGTTTCTTCTCACAGCTTCCAATGCAAATGTTGTGTAGCCATTTATGAAAATGATGGACTTGATGGTGTTGTCGGTGCTAAGTAATCTACATGTGCAGGCTGGCTTGGCTGTACTTTTCTCTATGAGAAACTTGGTCATAAGATCTTGTATGTCCCCACTAGCAGAGCTGCTTCCATCCCCACAGGATGGGTGACATGGCAATGGATGGCTTACTCCCATCCTCTCTAATCATCTCCTGCAGGCACCTGCAACTAAGTAAGGTCCTTATCCCACTATGCAATGGAGCTTGCAGCCTTTCTTGTAAACCATTGATGCACATTAGTAGCTCCAGTTCTAACCCATGGTAGTTTGGAATATTTATCCTAATGGAAAGGGAAGTAGTAGCCAAACAAATTTTGATTATATGGCAAGCAACTGGCATTACTTTCTGCCCATAATAGGATGCCATCTTTCTTTTTAAAAAATATTGCGATAAGATGTGTACTACAAGGTTAAAGACCATCTGCAGCTAAAATCCATGTCACTGCCATTTGATTACTACACACCTTCACAAAGCAGTACAGCTTAGATCTGAATGCATGACACAGTGCCCCCTTAAAAGGCCTATTGGAAGGGCACACTGTCTTGAATATTTACTTGTTTGTCTGAACCTGAACTTCTCACAAATAGGTTGACTGTCCATTATATTGGTAAGTCTGTCTCAGAAGTTAAGTAAAATAATAGTGATATTCAAGTACACTGCCTTATCAGTAGGTTTTCAAGATGGTCTTTAGAAGTGAGTTTCTTTTTGTTCTTCTGTCTTTGAGCGTGTTTTTGCCTGTGGGTCATTACAGCTACTATGTTTAAGTACCAACCATACAAATAAAAGGTTGTAAGGGGGTTAGCAGCATGCAGCAGTATAATATGAAAACAGCTGTTATTACTGAAATATTATTTCATTGCAGGAAGGTCACTTGACTGCTCTAGCAAGGATATCTGGGTATAGTACCACTGAGAAAGCCATTTCACATAGGCACAGGCTAAAGTAGTAGTTGCTGAAGATGTTTTCATTGCATACTGAGAAGTAAAAGGAGGAGCTCCCACTAGTGGAATCATCTCAGAAGTCCCTCTAAAAAAATCTACAGATTTGTTTTCACTTTAAAATTCTTAGTGTGCATTGAATACAAGTATGATACCCCATAACCTCATCTGGTATATAATGCACTACATTTAAGTCAAATTACCTTGAAATAAATTTGTATCTGATTCCCACAGATCCATACTCTAAAGCATTGTCTCTACTCATGATACTTTATCCATGCAGTGTCAGTGAACTCTGCAGCATGCTTGTCTGTGCTCGTGATACCTCATCCATGCAGTGTCAGTGAACTCTGCAGCATGCTTATCTGGGCTCATGATACCTTATCCATGCAGTGTCAGTGAACTCTGCAGCATGCTTATCTGGGCTCATGATACCTTATCCATGCTGTGTCAGTGAACTCTGCAGCATGCTTATCTGGGCTCATGGTACCTCATCCATGCAGTGTCAGTGAACTCTGCAGCATGCTTGTCTGCGCTCATGATGCCTCATCCATGCAGTGTCAGTGAACTCTGCAGCATACTTGTCTGTGCTCTTGATACCTCATCCATGCAGTGTCAGTGAACTCTGCAGCATGCTTGTCTGCACTCATGATGTCTCATCCATGCAGTGTCAGTGAACTCTGTAACATGCTTGTCTGTGCTTGTGATACCTCATCCATGCAGTGTCAGTGAACTCTGCAGCATGTTTGACTGCGCTCGTGATACCTCATCCATGCAGTGTCAGTGAACTCTGCAGCATGCTTGTCTGCACTGGTGATACCTCATCCATGCAGTGTCTGTGAACTCTGCACCATGCTTATCTGCACTCGAGATGCCTTATCCATGTAGTGTCAGTGAACTCTGCAGCATGCTTATTTGTGGACACACCAGGCAGTAGTTGCTCTCTGCTTCTGGGGACAGATACATTCCCTAAGTGCAAAGTGCAGTTTTTCAGGAGAAGAACATGTTACAAGCCTGTCATGAGAATGTGCTTTGATTTCTGAGTCATAGAATAATTAGCAATGGGCTGTACTGGTAATAGACAAAACAGGTACAGCATTTAGCAGTTGCATTGAATTTTTCACCTGCTCAGCATTTATTTCCATGATGCAGTACCATGACACACATCTTTCTGGGCAAAGCAACATGAATTATTGTTCTTTATTTTAATGCTGCATTTTCTTCACAGAAAGTGGAATTGCCCTCTGCTGACAGAGCTTCATCTGAAATGCTTGTATGAAGCAGTTATTTTATTTACTCTTTTTTTTTTTTTTTGCAGTTTAGTGAGAAAAACATAATATCTTTCCAGCAGCAAATTACATTTTTATGTAATTCTTTGTCACCCTCTCCCTGCATAATGACGTATGGGTTCTTTCATTTCACCTGAACCTCACCATCCTAGGACCCCAAGAGAAGGAGGTAACATTTTAAGACTGCAAGCTTCAATTCAGCAGGGATGCAGAGATATATTTTATATGTTCACTGAACCATCCTTGCAGGTTAGAAAGACAGGAGCAGTGTTTGTCAGTATGTGCTTTATTCCGTCTGGAATGCTCACAGTATATTATGTGTTTCCTGAGTCCCACCTTATATGCCTCAGGACCTGGTCTTCTCCAGGTGGAATTTTTGCAGTGAGACTACACCAACACCACTGTGATGAGACCGGTGACACCGCATTTTCTCTTATTCCATCACATTTTGGCCGTCTCTTCCAGTACCCTGGCCACTTCTCAAATTTGGGTAATTAGGAGTACAGTCAGGAACCAAAACATGTTCCTTCTCTGGTTTCTTTTTGCATAAATAAACTGAAGCAGGTAGACTCCATTTGATGCCACTGAACTTTGCTGTGACAAGTAGTCTGTCACACTCCATCCAACTTTACAGATTTTCAATTTAATACTTATAATCAATGACAGTGCACTGCATGATTCCCTGTTTGTGATGCTAACAACCCAGTTTAATAAGAGGCCCAGGTGTCAGACTGCTGACTGGAAAAGAAATGAATGTCTGATGGTTGACTTGCCTTTCCTAGTGGAAAGGTATGATAAAACATTCTGAGAAGTCTGAAGTACTGCATTGAGGCTAGCCTAGAATACGCCATTAAAATTGGGTGCATTATGAGTGCAAGCAAGAAGAAACAAGTACTCAGACTCATCTCAGTGTCACTGATGTTAAGTCCAGGAGAATGGATGTGGCACTGCAGAAAGAAAAGAATAGTTTGCACCAAGTCCTAAGATTCTTGCTCATCTCTCATTCCTAAGTTGGAATAGGTTCATAGGTTAAGTACTAGGCTAGCTTCCCTTGTGAGTCATTTTAAGTTCAGGCAGTTTCTCTTTCATGGGTGAGAATCAAACCCTGTACCTTGGGTATATGAGGTAGGCACATTAACCATTATACCAACCAGCCGACAGATTCACATCCTGCACCTTTGCTACAGGAAGCAGCTCATTAACAAGTTGGAAATGTAGTCCTCTGTGCTAACTACCAGTGGGTAATCTAGTAAATGAGTGGATTCCGGGAAGATGAGGAAAGTAGGGTGTGAGAAACTCAAAACCCTTGAAAAACCTGAATTGACAAGGCACGATTTCAGAAGAGTGATTTGGTGCATATCCACTCGGAACAAAGTTCCCTTGCTTCTACAGACCAGAACAGTATCTGGCACCTTTTCATTTCAAAGCAAAACAGTTATAGAACATTTTTACAAGATGCACATTGCTGTGGTTCACAGAATTCACAAATACATGTGCAGCAGAGTAGCTTGTTTTGCACAAGTGGTGGTACTTTTTTGGTAGATGGCAAATATCCTACTACATTAACTAAAAAAAAAGAGGTACTTGCGTATTATTGCAACCAGATTTTGTGTCATCTTTTAACTTTGTTGATTTCTACTGAAACGGCATCACTGAAGTGTAATATGGAAGGCTACACTGTCAGAAAGTCTGTCAGGATATCGGTGGTGGTTTTAAAAAATGTTAGGACTTATAATTTTTAAGATTTGTGGGAAGCGTCCTTTAAACATGTCAAGCATTGATTTCTGTGATGGCAGTGGTTACGTGTGTTTGCCTGTTGGTTCTGAAAGGAGTGTGGCAGTTAAGCGGATGATAGTGCGCACAAGCAGAGTTTAAACAGCAGATTAGGCGCTTGCTATTATTTTCTGTAGTGCTTTGTAGTCTTAGGGTAGGTTTACCATTGAATCGGCTGTGAAAAGAATAGTAAAGGTTTTGAAAACAGATCTCTTTCCTTCACCGACCAGTAGCTTGTCAAAGGAACACCTTGAAAGTGGAATGGGACTTGCTTAAACTGACACAAGATGCTGGCGGTAAAGGGGAAATCTATTTTTCAAACCTTACTTTTCTGACTTCAGTTTTTTCAGCCTTTTCAATGATAAACCTTCATAAAACTACTAAAACATTGCAGAAGACATGTGTCTAACCTTCATAACACTGTAGTGCTACTACTTGACCTAAACAGAAGCAACCAGCATTGCCGCAAAAATCGTAAGTACCAAAAAAAATTAGAACAATTTCCAAAGTTCCATGTTGAAGAGACCCCATTTAGTGACATAATCATCCTGGGTTGCAGCTAAAAGCACTAGACTGAGGAAGTTAGTTGTCCTCCCCTCTTAAAATATTGCCTATTAAGTAAACACAAAGTAATGGCTAGGACGGGCTGGCAGGGCTGGGATGTTAAAAGAGAGTGGTATGAAACAGCTGAATGCATATAAACATTTCAGTGTATCATGATGAGCTGCATTTATCTTTGTAGTTACCTCTTACACTGCATTGTGTATCTAGTGGAAACACTACCCAGCCCTCATGTCATGGCATAGTACAAAACTATGTGCATTATGGGGGATGTTTCTCTACACACAGATACATAGGTGAACAGTAGAGCCGTAGTATTCTGTAACCAGCATACGCATAGCTAGTTAGATGTCAGTATAACAAAGATAACATCATAACATAAAAGTATTGTATTTGAATTTCAGGATGAAGTTGTCTGTGTGATACTTGTCATTCTATATTTCTCAAAAAAACATTTGATGCTATTTGAACAGGTCAGATTGTCTCAATGGCTAGATCTCAGACATACCTTAATGTGATACTTGTCCTCAGATCATTATGGGTGCCTTAGTTTCCCAAGAACAGGCCTCCTTCAGAACAGGCCTGTCACCTTCTGTCAAGCTGTCCATTCTGCTTGTTTTAGTGGATCCTTGACAGATGACTCAGGAACATCATAATGATGTATACATGTCCTCTACCAGCATATTTGGGTGTATTCTCCTTCTGCTGTTGCCTAGGTTACAGTTTCTTTTCCTGTTTTGTACTATATATATGCCTATGCTGTTAATAACCTTTGGATAAATCTGCCCATAGATCGTTATGACTATGCTCTGCGCAGTAATGGTACAGAAATATGTCACACAACATTTTAATGTATAAGTGAGTTATATGCAATACAGGACAATGTGAGACATAAAATGTTAATGCATTATTTACACTGTATGAATGTCTGATATATCAGCATACAGAATTCTGTTGATAAGGTGCAGTACATTCTGTGGTAGGTCAGTGACTGTAAATGTCATATTTTGCCTTAAATCTTTCATAAGGCACAGTGTCCTGATTTAATTATAGCCAACACCACATTCTGGCACTGTTAGTCTGTAGCACCACATTCCAGTGGCTCAAACCTGGTTCAGAATTCAGAGTTTAAGTGCTTCAAATTCTGATCCCCCACAAAGAAAAACAACTGAAGCTAGATAGTTTTGGGGTGTCAAATATGAGAGGGAATTGCAAGCAAAAGTACTGAAGTTCTGTTCCAGAAATTAGGAAGATTTGACTATTAGAGAGCTGTGCATCCCTTAAACAAAGTTAGCAGTTGCTTGCATTGCCTATCAGCCTCAAAATTAGTGCTCCGTCTGTCAATCCAATGATTACTGTTCCATCTTCCATTTAGTGGAATTCTGCCAACATTTAAGCTAACAAAGCATATAAGAAAATATTTCCCATGTTTCCAGTCTGTTAAAATGAAATTTTGTTGTGATGTTTTTACAAAGGACAAGGTAGCTGTGGTGTAAATTTATTTCTGATGTGTGGCCCGCTCTATCTTCATGTAGCATATGCTTTGTTTTCCCTCTGGATAGTTGTGGTGTAAACCTATTTCTGATGTGTGGCCCACTCTTTCGTGTAGCATATGCTTTGTTTTCCCTCTGGGTAGTTGTGGTGTAAACTTATTTCTGATGTGTGGCCTGCTCTACCTTCATGTAGCATCTGCTTTCTTTTCCCTCTGGGTAGTTGCTGTGTAAACTTATTTGTGATGTGTGGTCCTCTCTATCTTCATGTAGCATATGCTTTGTTTTCCCTCTGGGTAGTTGCTGTGTAAACTTATTTGTGATGTGTGGCCTGCTCTATCTTCATGTAGCATATGCTTTGTTTTCCCTCTGGGTAGTTGTGGTGTAAACTTATTTGTGATGTGTGGCCTGCTCTATCTTCATGTAGCATATGCTTTGTTTTCCCTCTAGGTAGTTGTGGTGTAAACTTATTTCTAATGTGTGGTCCTCTCTATCTTCATGCAGCATCTGCTTTGTTTTCCCTCTGGACACCATACCTCCCTCTGAGCTTTTGTTGTCTCCAGCCTGGACAAACACTGCTCCTGTCCTCACACTTGTAGTGAATCATCAAGGACAGCTGTTAAAAACAGTTTGAGCTGTCACCATGATTCAGGAAGAGGCACGTCTTTTGTTTTCTTCCTATCTTCTTGTGGCTTGGGTGAAAGCAGCGTGCATAAATGAAGA